>NW_027110173.1:745480-825496 GCF_000696795.3 Halyomorpha halys
TGATTAATAGCATCTGTGGTTGATAATCCCCTTCGTCCCCCAAACTGATCTGAAGAGAGTCGGACTATCACTTCCTTTAGGTGCAGTAGGATGAGCCTTTCCAGAACTTTTCCCATGACGTTTAAGAGGCATATTGGACGATATGATTTTGCATTCACTTCTGCTATCCCTGGCTCTCTCTCTCCCTCTCTCTCTCTCTCTCTCTCTCAGACCTCCCCATTCCCAGTGATCCCCTAAATAAATTTATCATCAGACAGCAATTTGAAGTCAAACCAAAGACATAATAGTCATCACAGTAGATCAGCTTATACAATAGTTAAAAGAAATACTTCAAAGGATAGATAATTTCATAAATAAATAAGTCATGGGAATACATAAATTAAAACAAAAATTGACAAGTCTAAAAACAAAACAAAATAAAATAAAACGAAAATTAACTTCGTCAGTACAAACCCTATCTTTAATCGTATTTACAACTTCAGCTTTTGTGGCATTTTAACTTGATTTCCTATTCTTCTCTTCACTAAACCAAAAAGACAGAACTGAACATTTGACGTAACTAATTAAAAATACGAATTGATGCATACCTAAGATGGAAATCATCTACGACTATAAAACTACAATAGTATCCATATAAAGTCCAATGATTATCAAATGTCTAATTATTGTAATATTTCCTAAGAATAATATTTTAAAGAAATTGATGAAATACCGACATTTCATACGTATGATACATTGTAATGATGACATGACAAAAAAAAATAAAATTAATTAATTAAATTTTATTCAAAAGGTATTTTTATGAATTATGGTTTTTAAGTCGTATGTTAGGTGACTGAACAATTTTACTCCAGTGAAATAGTAATTTTATTGCATGATATTTTTATATTTTGGAGATTTAATTTATCACCTTTTTTTAGAGTGTGTAAAGTGTGGAAAGGGACGGTGCTACTATCTCCAAGGACGCGGGTTCGAATTTGGCTAGGTAGAAAATTTTTTTTTGTTACACTGTAGCCGTGAGTCAACCCTGTGGACTATGGAGCCCCCTTCCCCTCGGGGTCCACTCTGTCTCATAAATTCTGACCAAATCACCTCCTTGCACAACCGGTGGTCTAGTAACATTACTTTCTTACAAAAGTATTCCACTCTAAACTCTTCATGGGTAGTAGCAGTAAAGATTCGTTTTTTTTTAATATCTTAATGATTGCAGTTTTATTTTTAATTTTTAGTTTCTGGAAACTATTGATCTATGTATCTAAAAATCTTCATTTTGTGCTTGGTTTATTGTCGTCTTGGAAGAAGGATACAGAACATAATCCGAAAAATTAATGTTTATAAATAGCTTGTATAGGTTTCTGACTGACGGATGTTACATCTACCGTGAGAACTGTGTGACATGAAAGTGACAGCCGTGACACTTGGTAATGAACTACGTCACCCAACTCATTTAGAGACGTGTTGTTTGAAGAGGCCTTTAATTGTCTTAAGGTTTTGTTTGACACGGAGCTAGCAAGGCTAGTGCTCAGAATGCAATATGGTAACCGGAAGGTCTAAGGGTATTTTTATTCTCCCATCTACGCCTAATGATTGACAATTAATGAATGCTGGATATGGAAGAAAGTAGCGTGACGGGGACGGGTAATTAAACGTTTGTTCTTCCTACTGCCTCGAGGTTAGGAAGTTGTTTTAATTTACCCTTCGTACTTCAGTTTCAGCTGTTGTGTGTATGGTCCGTTATTTTAGTGTTGTTATCTTTCTTTCCTATAAAAGTCTGCAGTTTATGAACTCTTCCGGAAGGATCAATATTCTACAAAAATATTTGACCATGAAATTTAAAACAAAATAAAAATCCAATTATTTTTAAGAATGTATCGTACAGGTAACGTGTTAAAGTATCTAGAACAATATTGTTACATAATTTAAAATGTTTTGGGCTCAAAAAAAAAAAAAAAAAAAAAAAAAAAAATATTGCCCTCAATTTGATAAATTTATCACTCTAAAACTTTGAACGAGGAATGATTTTATTAACTCCTGACAATATTTAGAATTACGCACTCTTTAGTGTTTTACATTGGAAACTTGCAACACATCTGTTTTTGCAAGTTATACAAAAGCTGGATGCACAAAACTCGCCCCCTGATTGTACAAAAAAAAAATTTGTAATTAGTTTATACCACACTTAGTTTGAAAACTCATTTCCGGCGGTCCTAAAATTATTTCTAATTAATTTAATGAAGTAAAGAAAGAAGATTGTTTTTATTTGGAATATTGTATTAAAGATAAGAAAAATTTTCCAAATTGTTTCAACCTTCTTTATTAAAACAATTACATGTCAAACGTTTCAGCCAAGCATTATCTATGACAATCTTAATTTCAGTACCACAACCACAGATTGTTTTACCAAAATTTCAAGGCTTTGTCCAAGTCAATTTAACACAGTTAAAATGAACCCGTCTGTCACTATAGGTGACAACCCATTTATTAATAATTTCTATCCTTTTCAATTATTGTATTCTACTATCATTAACTAATCACAACTTAGGTATTTAATAGTAGTTAAAATTGTGAAGGATAGAATTTATAAATGAGTGATAAATAGGTTCACTTTAACTGTGTTAAACTGACTTGGGTATAATAGCCCATAAATTTGAATAAATCAATCTGAGGCTGTAATATTAAAATTAAGATTGTCCTTGATGATGGCCAGATCAGCTGAAACTTTGGGCATGTAATTTTGTTTTAATAAAAAAAGTTTAAGCAATTTGGATAATTTTTGTTATTATAAATAAAACTAGCAGTCTTGAACAAGATATAAAAAGGAAGATTTTATTTTTTTTTTAGTCTGACTATGCTTCCTATGTTAAGAAATCAGGAATTAAATTCGGTCAAGTAGTATTGTCGTAAACCACCTGATCTGGTTGCATATGGACTGCACAGGACTTTGAACCCAAGGAACAACCCTAGGAGGTAGTTTATGACCATACTACTTGACAGAATTATTATGTTATGTTACGCTTTCGACTCAGAATTTAAAGTTCTTTAAGTTGTTTATGATAATATTTATGTAACAATTCACAGTTACGAAAACAACCTAAAATTTCGTAATGTGTTACTTTATCAAACTAATCAATTAACGGCATAGAAAGTGTAGCCCTGAATAGGTAATACCATATTTCAGTTTTTGGAAAAAATTGAAAAAAAAAAAGTTGCTTTTTGGTTTACGATGTATTACTTAACTGAATTATTCAGAAATAATATAAAAGTCCTAATACGTTACATCATCACATTACTTTTTTTATATTTTAAAAGTTCTAAGACCACCAGAAATGCCTTTTCGTGTTATGTGTGTGAGAAACTAATTTTTAAAATTATTCACCCTTCTATGTTTTGTGAACTGGATTTTATGCATCGATGTCTATGAATAAATCCTATGTTTCATTCATGAGTATAAGTACTATGAGCCAGATATTCACGGGCGGGCAGGAGGGGCAGAAGTGTAAAAAATGATTAATTTAATAAAAAATAATTTCTTTTCGAGCACATACTGTTTGTAATAACTAATACAGAACTACAACAATTACATATAATTTTTTTTTAAAATATGGTTTCATTTGCCTTTGCCGTTGAAAAATGAATAGAATTATGGCTTGCCCCCCTGATTGACTATGGCTTCCCCCACCCTAGTTTTGTTCCTGGGTACGCCCTTAGAGATACTGATCATTGTTTTTTGTTAAAGACGTTGTTTTAGTTTATCGTCCGTTATAGAGTCATTTGAAAAGTTAAACTATTTAAAATCAATGGGAATCGTATAAGTTAGTAGTTAGTATTTTTCTTAAATTCATTTTTCGTTTTCACTACTGAACTAATCGTACGATTTTAAGTAAGTTTTCGGACTTTTTTTCCAGCATGAACTGATGCCATTTTTCGATTTATTTTTTTACAAATAATATAAAAGCAGTTTTAGTTTATTGCATTATTTTTTGTAAACCATTTCAACATTTTTATTATATATTGATATACTCCATATTTTTTTTGTTATATTTATACCTACCTGAGTTCTTAGTTAAAATATTTTTAATATATAATTTAATATATATTTAAAACATGCCTCCATTTTTATTATTTCCATCAAGTTATAGATAACGAGTTTCTTCGGTTTTATTTTTTCTTTCAAAAGTGGTCTAAACAAAGTTTGAATAAAATAGTTCAACTTTTTATGCGTAACCATTCTTGAGGAATTTAATATTTATGATAGTCATTGTGAATTATTGTTCGCTTTATTGTCAAAATATTTATAATTAATCAATTTTCGGGGTATTCTCTTGTTAAATTAAGTCCGAAGCACTGTTACAGCCTTGTTAGTCTCGGTTTAACGAGCTTGCGAATCCAAGTTCCCTTGTAGCTGGAAGATAAAATACAGTCTGGCTCATTTACCCCAGGTACACTCCCCATAAGCAGAACATCTGGGATAATATTTGACCTTTGCCGTGAACATCCATTAGTCGCTACAGTTACACGCTTTCTACTTCGGGATGTGGAATTAGGAGTCGCCTTCTGTGGCTGTTGGTTCCCCTATGAAGCAATGTTCTAGTTTATTTCTTTTAAAAAGACATTTTTGCCAAGAAATTTTGTTTATTTCATAATTTGTGAAAAACTCGAGAGCTGTTATGATTGTATATATCAACAATTCTTTGTCAACTATTAAATCGTTGAATGAATTAATTATAGGTGCCTACCTTACCCTTAACACTTATATGTAGCTTTATTTGTTATATATTAGTAAAAAGCCCTGACACGTAGATTCCTTCCGCCACTCTATTTTAACCTTTTCAGACGCAGGACGGTTTCTGCTTAGACAAAAGACTGACGTGGAAATTATATAATAAACTGGAAAGACTAGAGCTTTACCGACGATATGGCCAACTGTACATAATACGAGAGAAAATTTCTTATTTCAATAGTCAACAAACTACAATTTTACCGCATATTCATATTCTCAAATACATGTAAGCCCATGGATTTAAAGTGTGAGAAATCACTAACTTTTCGTACAACAAACGTTTAGAAAATACACCCAAAATCCTTCGATTAACAGTCATCACTGCATACCATGTAAAAGCAAACCCTTAAAGCATTACCTTATTGTTTCCTTTGTTACAGAACTCATTCCTTCAATTTTCATCACTGTTCTAGAAGGTTGAAATGGAAGTGGCCACGAGACCCTTTGTAAATATGCATGCAGTATATACTCAACTAACTAATCTTTCGTTGTTACCCCAATAGAGCTCAATAACAGTTGCATAGTTTGAGAGCTGCTTTACGTTCCAGGAGCAAGACAAGTTATTCCAATATTATTCAATTTTTTATTACTATATGTAAATTAGAAGATACCAACGGTCCGACCCACAATGTAAATCTACTTCAGAGCTAAAATGAAAAGAAACAAAGTAAGTATAGCTAATAAGTGATGTATAAATAAAACAGCTTAAGAATTAAAGAGGGAGATATAAAAAGACTTCCATAGAAACAAACTATCATAAAACTTTATTAAAAATATTTACACCGCAGTTTTATATTCCTACATTAGCTTTACGTAGATATTATCTTTTTTTATTTTAGCCCTGATGAAGGCCTACGCTGTGGGTCCAAACGTTGGTAATAAATAAATAGTTGAAAACTTTATTAAACTACTTAACCGCACTCCTGACCATTTTTCAATATTATTTCAATGTTAAACAATGTGTTTAATCAAGATTTTAGATTTAAAATTCAATACTTTACATTAGGACCTGATAGCTGAAAGACTTTGGGCGAGGGTGCTACAGCACTAGGTTCAGATGGTTGTGGTTTAGATTCACCTGGGTCAGCCAATGATTATTTCTTGGTAGCCCCGAGAAATTAATGAATCATTCTAGAGTTGTATAGGTCCTTAATAGAGGACTTGATGCAGAAGAAAAAAAAAATAAGACTTTACATACTATACTATATTTTAACACAGTATTACTATAATATAAGCCGAAACATCGGACAAAATATTATTCTTGTTCAAGATTTGAGATGTTGCGCCGCCTTTGGTATGTTAGTGATTAATAGTTTTTTTTTTTACAACGTATGAATTCTTGTGTATAATTATTTTATATATTGACATTTTAAAATAAATCTATTTTAAGTCTTGAATTTGATTTGAAAAGTCATGTAGGTCATCTAATAGTGATTTGAATGATGAACTCCGATTGTAGTTTGCTTTCGATTCCATTAACCCTCCGCTTTCATTGCTAAGGACAGGTACTTTATAGGTAGTGGCTATCATGTTCAGTCTCGTGTTTTCTCTTCCATATGGACTTTCACCAGCGAGGATCCTCACAAGTCATTCGTCCCTGATCTCGTCGGATAAAAAGTCTATACCATCGGTGATTCATCGCCTACCAGAAGCTGTTTCCACGTGATGGGAGAAATTCGACGGTCGGACCTTGGAAAATAAAGAGGAGTAAACAGCTATTTGTATAAAAGAAAGATTTTCTGCACGTCGATGAAAAGAAAGATAAATTACAAGTAAAATTGCTGAACAAATATTTAACAATTTTTAAATAAAAACAGTATTTTTGCTGTATTAACCAATTCTGGAAACATTTTCGAAAAAAAAATTATAACCCTAATTACTAGGCAGAAAAACTAGGACAACAAAATAATAAGTAGTCTTACTGCTGTTGGTGGCTAAGAAATTTGGCATCCCAAGCTTGAAATCTCTAACAAAATTAATCTAGTTTCGTAAAGTTATGTGTATCATAAGAAAGCTGATTAAAAAATCCACTTTCCTAAAATGTGCAAGTTTTGCAAAACTTCACTGTATGGTATTCTACTGAGTAGTTCTGAAGATTATTCATTTTTACTTGTTTACTTTTTAGTTTATTGTTAATTTTTTTAAATCTGTTTACTGCTAAGATTGCCTGACCAAGCAATATTGTTTGCTATCTTCTAGGAAATTCACTCGAAATTCTGAAAAAAATAAATAAACTAAAAAACATTATTGGGAATCTCCTAAAAAAAAGTATATATATCTGGACAACGGAATGAAAGCTAAGGTTAGTGTCACTGAACTATATTATTTCTAAACTATCCCTTCTATAGATAATAAACAAATAATATATTACCGGACTTATTTTTCAGGAAATAGCCACCATATATTTTTTTTTTTGTTGAGTTATGATCCGATAGTTTGAATGCGTATTGAAGAATCTCCCGATAGAAGCATTGAAGTACTTATAAATAAGCTCAGGAGATAAAACTGCTAGTTGCTAGGACGTTTTCTCGTAACTGTACCTAACGTTACTTACTGTAACCTATCGTTACTTCTGCAGAACGGAATAGTGTTAAAAAAAGAAAAAGATTGTATGATGCTGGAAAGACGTTTTCACATAGCAGTGTATATACTGAAAGCGAGCACCGGGAGTAGGTACCCGTACCAGCCTGTCATGACATGGGGCCGTTAGGGATCATGCTACTTCATTCCAGTCTCCGGCAGGGCATTACGTCCATGCGAACAGCGGTCACCCTGGACCCGTGAGAAGGAACCCGATTGCTCTCCCGAGGTTATGTCATTAAGTTCTTAGGGGAATGTTCGCACAGGGGCCAGCTCCAGTAAAAGTATGATAATTATTTCCCTCGATAAAGATCTCTATTAAGAAGCCTTTTCTCTTGGTTGTAATAAAACGTTTTGTTATCGCGTGGAGAGCGATTGTTGGCTCCTAACAAGCCGGGGCGGTTGTTGAACCTGCTCCAGAGCGCACCAGCGCCTCTGTCGGCACGCCGTTATTGTTTAATTGTTGTCTTCTAACAGGCTCTGGCTTTTTTTTTTGTTTTGTTTGCTTTTTTCGCCGGTAATGACAGTAATTAGTTTCGTTTAGCTCGTGTACGCACGCTTTACGACACATTGTCAAGATATAAAGTGCATTTAGTGAGATTTCACGCACGTGGTGGGTTCTTGCTAATTATGAATCGCCTCACATAATTGAGTGCATTTATTTTTTCCATTGCAATTAGAGGATACCGCACCTTCTTTTTTTATTTCTGGAATATATTATTTCTTTTAGTTAATGAATCGCACAGCAAAATTCAAGCTTATTACTCTATAAACCTCAATCTCAATGTCGTACAACTAAAGTCGGTCTGTATCTTAATATTGGTGATATGATTTAGCATAGCAAACGATTTCCATTTTTAAGTTGTCAAGATTTCAGATTCTGCAGAGATATAATATGAAAGAGTTATTGTTTTAATAGTTTGCGAATTTAATCTTCAGATGATTTAATTGTACCCATTAGAAACTATTTACTTCCACAGAATAAAGATAAATCTCTATGAAAATTTTATTGCTGGTACAAATTCCTTGGCATGTCTGCATTACAACAGATCAGCTCGATAGGTTAATAATTATGAATAAATAAATATTTCCTTAGTTTTCATTTATAATCTTAAGAATTTCTAGAGGTGAGAGGTTAGAAGGAATACAAATATTTCATGAATTAATTTATATATTTCTCATTATAATCAACAGAACTCTTTTAAATGGGTAAGTACCTAGATTAACGCCCATTCTACGAATAATCATTGTTCATTTACACCTTGTGTTCAATAATTCATTAGCTGAATTTAAATGAATTCTTAAAACGAAATCATTTCTCAACATTTTTCAAAGAAAATATCGGGATTTCCTATGTAATCATTCTGTTCTTAGTACCCAGGAAGTAAAACCATTCCTGTGGCACCTGAATAATGCTCCTCATTTTCTTGTCAATTTCTGTGACTGTAGATATCCGGTACATGAGGAAAAGTGCCAGTAACATGCATAGCATTGAACATTAGTTGCACTACCACATAGGTATTCACCTGATTCATGTGGTATTGTCACTGATCGTGGAATAGGAAGTGACTAATAAGCGGTAAGCAATGTCTTTAAATGATGTTAAATACATTCGAAATTCTTTGAATACTTCTCTTACAGAAATGTCCAGTTGGACGATTCTGTATGAGAAATTTAATCTTCGACTCACATATAATAAAAATCAACCTCTCTAATAATCACTTACCTATTACAAATTTTTTTCCAATACAAAAAAAGTATTATTTCCAGTAAATTTGTCTCAGAAAAACTGGTGCGTTGCGCGCATTCCGCATTTTTCAATTACACGGAAGACGTAAATTTTAAAATAATTATTTTTTAGTGTATAAGCTACTTTTAGTTAAGTCTAATACCCTTAAAACATCATAAATGGTTTATTTATGAATAGGATTATGCTTTAGACTACATAATGTCCATTTTCAAACCAAATTCATAGTGTTAGGCTGCCTCTTAAAATAAAATTATTCTTTTGCTATGAAATTGGTATTTTATGGTTTCTCAAAGACGAATAACGAATATAAATTTCGTTCCTGAAATTTATACAACGTATTTATCACATATAACAAAGCCATGTACATCCGATTGTGATCGGGCATGCCGGCTGTCTCCGAAGTTCCAGTCTCTTTAAACTGGTCTTCTTTAGTTATTCATCTAACATTTTTATCATAATTATCAATATCTAGTGGTTAATTATTTCAAATAAACACAATAATTAATTTCCTAAATTTGTTTAAAAAATAAATGTTCTTAAGAGGAAGATTTTTTTGGAAATTCGGCATTTCAGCCCTATCAATAGAGATAAAATTTTGCTGATTTCAATAGTCATTTGATTAGTTCTTTGACTTACCGTTTTTGAGAAAATAAAAAAAAAAACGTTTAAAATCGATTATATAAAGTGGCGCTTCCGGTTAGTCAGGTTTTATGAAAAATTACCTGTCCTAAATTTTCCATCCAGACCATTTTGTGATACTCGGTTATTTGGACTCAGGGTACCTCAAAACATGTATTTCCGTCGAAAACTGGAATTCGAAATGATTAACAATCTGAATGCTTCCTCTTAATATATATTCCACATATAGGTAATTGAAATTAAACAATATATATATATATACATATTGGAAACTAAATGAGTACTATGCAAACCTTTTTAAATTAGTTTTGTGAGAAATCTTGATTTTTCGTTGTGTTATATGTGCTTATGGTGTATGGAATTTCCTCGGTTGAATAGTTTCGTGTTATTAAGTATATATTATATGTTTTATTGTATTTAATTTGAAGATACGAATCGTGTTAAAATATCTGAAATGTCATAAAATACAAGATTTATTGAACTAAAAGGAATTTCTGACTTGTATTAAAAGACGGAGATGAAGCCCGAGGAGATCAGTGCTGCCTTGATCTAGATATGGTTGCCCTTGAAGGGGCAGGTGATAATAGCTGACGTACAGGTGGCGGCGCACCCTTTGTAAAGATCCATCTGCGCTCTTTAGTAATGTCGTTAAACCGTTAGATTTAAAATTCTTTGTCTTTCTTCTTAACTGTCATACTATTATATAACTAGATACTAGTTAACGAACGCAGATATATATCTTATATTGTTATCTTAAATATATTTTTGTGAAACGTATCGGTTGTACCTTGTCAAAAGGTTTATCATGATCTGCTTAAGTTTGTGCACCTTCGAAACTTGTGGAAAGATTGTCATGGCCGACAGTTATCGTATTCGTTTTTCCGTAATTCATGACCAGAGCCGACCATGACTTAACGCATACTTTCCTACATCATTACAATATTTTAGGATGCATTTATTATATTTTTGCTTAAATTTAATTTTCTTTATCTCCTGTATAAATTATTTTGTTCTTATTTAAACGATTTTTAATGTATCAATTTATATTTTTATTTATAGATATCATGTTTGTGGTTTTTTTTTTAATTTGTTAGTAATATTATTATTCATTTCTTTTTATTTTTAAATCTTTTTTTTTTCTTTAGCTCAGTCTGTTGGCGTAATAAAATAATGAGTGTTTAGTAAAAAACGAATAAAATATGGTGTGGCGTAATTGAGTTACTTACCATATTCAAATTTTAGTACATTTTCTCTGCCCACATATTTAGGGCAAAACGGCGCACCAACGTTAATTAAACTTTAAAGCTATTGTACTTATCACTTTATAACTGTTTGATGGGATCTTCCACGTCACTTCCGCTTAGCCTTGAAGTATTAATTGGCTCTTCTTCACTTATGTTTCCGTACTAGAATTTTAGGTCCAACGCCCAAGTTCATTATACCGTCTCCACCTTTCTTCAGAGAAGCTGTAATAATTCAAATATATATATATGACTTTTTTTTCGGTTTGGTCTATGGACCTCGTAGATCTTTGGCCGCCTGAAGCAGCGTGCTACACGCCTGCCCATCTTGTGCTACAGCTGTCCCAATTGCTATATATTTTTACAATGTATTACGATAAATGCATTTTTTGTCACCATGGCTAACAAGCGTTGTAGTAACAACTCAACCTCATTTTGTTTTTTCTGAAGATGGATTGTTCTTAAATAATTTCGTGAATTTAAATGATTTCTTAGAAATTAGAACTCTTCCCGCCATGCCCTTAGTATGCTTTTAGGTTATGTTAGGGCTGTGTGAAAAATGTTTAGTGTAAATTGAATCTACACAACCAAGCTGTGGTCAGTAATGCATACTATTCATCAAGACTTTGAACAAATATCAATGTACATTACAAATCAAATCCTGAAAAGTTATTATAAAAATAAAAATTGTGCATAAAGTGCTAACAAAACGATAAAGTTGTCATAGTTTACCAAATCCTTTAAATATAATTTATAGCCCTTTACCGTTTTATCTACCTCCCCGTATTGCCGTATTGCCTGGCCCCGAGATATTTGATATCTAACTTATTACTTTTTGAAAATAAGTCGCGAAACAATTAATTTCGTAACTACGAAGTAACAATTATAAACCCCTTTTACAATTAATTTCATATTAATATTAATAAACAATTAATTTCTTAACTACGAAATAACAATTATAAACCCCTTTTACTACCTCTTGGATTTCTCTACTTATTCCAAGATATTTTATGTTATATTTATATGACAGCAATCGTCGTTTCTTGTATCAATAACTTAATAAACAATTAGAAATTAAAGATAAATATACAATTGTTAATTTATATTTTAGCAATTTTACTGTCAACTTCAAATTAACTTGTGGCTCCACTCAGAATCCCAACTACGGTTTTTTTTACAAGTCATTTTTTCATCTACGATACATTTCGTATTTATATTTTACATTAATATATGTATTGATATATTTTATGTATGATAAATTGGAAAAACTAGTAGTTGGTGCTCTAGGTAAGAATGCAAATAAGTTATCTCGTAATCAGCGTTTTTTATATTATTGATAAGTGTAAGAATTATTTATATCGTAACTTTATCATTCCTTTTTTTTTAATTTTTTTTTTTTAAATTTTAATTTAAATATTCTTTAACGAGATTATACGAGAATTAGAAATTGAATACCATACGGCCATTGGCAATTATTTAACTTTCTTGTTGATAGCTATTCTAAATGCTTATACCGTCCCTCATATATATTCTTCTTGCCTGAGCCGACTCGTTGAAAGGTTGGCGGGAATCCTTTTAAGTCCCTGTGGTCGAGAGGCTAGATTGGTTTTCAACTCTCAATTACTTAGGCCTCTAAAACTAGAACATACTTCTCGTTTGTCCCGTTCCTATGATTTTCTAATTTAAAGCATTGTATAATTTTTAAAGTTTTTAAATGCAAAAATATTTGTAAAACCACTCAATTTGGAAGTAACTATTCGAAACATCATGTATTAGAAGTTAGGACTTAATTTTTTTTCTCGATAAATTTTTATTGAAAAGATTGTCAGGTGTGTGCATATTCTTGGATGGTGTGTTTTTAAGTAATATTGAAGTTATCTTCAATATTAAAATGTAATGAAATTCAAATTATTGATGAGTATTAATAATATTTTTAATCATTTTTTCAAAACTGCTTATTCTCTAAGTTTTCTACAATCAATTAATCTCACGGCTTCACACCATGAAATTTCCCTTTAAAAATAAATTTCTTCAAAAGTAAATTTTTAATTAATTTTATATTTTACTTATGTCAGTATCAGAATTTTCAGTATTTTTTTATAACTATAAATATAAACATGTTTTAATTAAGTATTAATATTAATTATTCATTCATAAATAACTCAATAAAACTATCTATTACGTTTACGTAAGTTAATTTATTTGAGGTTTAACCTCTTAACTACAATAGAAAGGGACGGATTAACTTAGCCCAGTATAGCCTAAGAGTTCATTCCGTGTGTCCACGACAATTTACATTTTAAACCACCAAGCTGGATTCGGTCCTTTCAGATTTTTTTCATATATGAAGTAAAATGTTTTAATAATTTGTAAAAACTATTGATAAACTGAATATGTAATATGTGTATGAACAACTATTTGTAAAATATGTAGCTTAAAAAAAGATAATACATTGTCAATAAAGGTATAATATAAAACAAATTAAAGGAAAGATGGGTTGATTTTTTTTTATTATAGTTTATTGTAATATTGTTTATTCCCCTCTTTCTTTATTTAGGCATATAGTCTTAAATTGAAATTTCATTTTAATGAAAATATAAAGTCTGGAAGATTATTGATTGACCGTGTGTAAAGATGAAAGGAATATGGTCCGGGTGCGGTCAAAAAAGAACAAAAAAATAGTAATGGAAGATTATTGATTGACCGTGTGTAAAGATGAAAGGAATATGGTCCGGGTGCGGTCAAAAAAACTCAAATAGTAGAATTTATACTATTTTAATGAGCCAACGTTTCGCCCCACGTTGCAGGGCTTCGTCAGGGCTATTTTGACGGCAGTCAAAACAAAAATGGAATTTGTTTTGACTGCCGTCAAAATAGCCCTGACGAAGCCCTGCAAAGCGGGGCGAAACGTTGGCTCATTAAAATAGTATAATTCTACTATTTGAGTTTTTTTGACCGCACCCGGACCATATTCCTTTCAACGAAAATATAAATTAAAACATCGTATAATTTAATTTGGTTTCATTTCTGTTGACCTTTTAAAACAATTAGAAACCTTCCTTTGAATTTTAAAATGAATACAAGTATTTAATAATAATTTAATTTTTACAAAGGTTTATGATTAAAAAAATTCCGCAGTGTAGAAACTTTTCTGATGGATAAGATAATGCTTTGAAATACAAACTTTATCCACCTTTTATTTGATTTATGACTGATAGCTCTTTAAAGAAATTTAAATTCTTCAACAAAAAGATTCAACTTTTCACTAAGAGCTAATGACTTTTTACATGTATTTATTATTTATTTAGTTAGGATGTTCATTGTAACTTCTGTAGTAGCATTCGCATTATAAAGTTTTTTTTTTACTTTATTTATTTAATTTACAATTGTAAAAAATGTTTTGGAATAAGGGAATATGATGTGATATAAAAATAATGTTAAGAAAGCATGAAGCTAATGGACAACCATTCCTCTCGATAGAAATGAAAATTTTAAAATAAATTTAGAAGAGCTCTATTCCAGTTTTGTATCCGGTATGTCTCGTATTGATGGTCTTTAAATTTTTTCAACTTAAAATAAAATAATGATATTTTAATTTATGAACTTCCATATTTATATTTATAAACGTGTAGACTCGGTTATCTTTTATGTATCTTTAAAAAAAACAAGAACATATAAACATGAAGCTACAGATATGTCAGAACGGGTTCCTTGAATCGGATCTTGACATTAAAAACAAAAAAATTGCTTTGGAAGTCATACATTTTTAAAGTTTTCTCAGAATGAATTCGTAATTATGAACCGGTTTTAAGAAATCTGTTACAGCTTTGGCTGAAATACCCCCGTGTATTTTTTGGGAGGAAGCAAAAGTTAAGGAATAATGTCCGAATTATCAGAAATTGATTAAAAATATAAAGAAGTAGAAAATACCTATCGTAAAGTAGAAACGTTAAAGTAAAAAAAAATTTAAACCTAAAAAACATATCAAAAATTGTATCCTTGTATGGTCTCAACACTTTTTATTCCATCAACAGTCCAACGTTTCGGCCATTTCGGCCATCCTCAAGGACAATATAAATATTTAACAGCTTATATTATATATAAGAACTGTCTCAAGAAATTGAAAAAATATACTAAAAAAATATGTAAGTTTGAAAAGTTTCGAGGTGACAAAATTGAACAGTGCATGTATCAGATATTTTTTCTAATATCAGATACTATTTGTTGGTCATAAACCAAAATGGTTCAGAAAATAATTATAAGAGTTCCATTTCTAATCTGAAAGGCCCCATATCTTAAAGTATCCGAGGCCTGTCTTGATTAGTGAAGGCCTTGGGGGCGTTGAGAACGTTATATTACGATTTAAATGAATCCTTTGAGACAATATGTTTCTATATATAATACGGTTTATAAGAATACCTACAAACCCGGTAAAAGTTATTTATCAAATACTTTATTGCTTACAAGACCTTGAGTGTTTAAATCATGCCTCATTTAAATATTAAGCGCTAGGTACCCATGTTGCTAAATGATACACGCTCTGCAGAGGTTCGCGAACAGATTGTCGGTTGGGCTTCCACCTGCGTTCCAGGTGCCGTAATTGCTGGTTTGGTTGCCTATTGTGAGCAAGTTTGAGATTATCCTCCTGACCCACTGGTCGCTCCAGATGGACCTAGGAGGGTTCTATTGTGGTATTCAAGGGGTTCACTTGCGGTATGAGGTTAGAACATAGAATGATTATATCTATAATCGAGAACTTAATTTCATTTGAGGCGTGAATCCTGGATCTAATTATTCCAAATGGTACCGAAAAAAAGGTTTACTTGGCCAATTCAGAAAAAAAAAATCATTGGGTGTTGATTTTTAACATTTTTGTTGTGGAAAGATTGCAAGTGTTGGCCATTTTTGTTCTAGCTTTTAAGTTCGTTTTAGAGTTCTAATACTTTTTTAAAAAATTATTCAACGATCAATTGTTCTGCGCCATTTAAATTAGCCGCATCGTTTTTAGCATATTCTGGCCTACGAATCACCTGATATGCGGTATCCAATAAAAATTACTTCGGATGAACAAAAGGTACATTTTTTTAAAAATTAATACGCCTGTCCGAAAGAATTCAGTCTTTCGAAGACTACCTTTATATGTTTGTTTGGAGTTTTAGATGCGATTAAGATGTTGTCGAGATAAACCAAACAATATGGCAATCCAAACAATACCTCATATAAGAAACCCTGAAAGGTACAAGGTGCCTTTCTTAAGCCGAAAGGCATTACGTTAAATTCATAGAGTCGGAATGGCTTTATAATTGCTGAATTTTTTTTTATTTTGTTCTGCAACTGGAATAAAATAAAAAGCAGAATGCAAATCTATCTTGGAGACAATTTTTTTGTTCTCTAGAATTTCGGAGACATCTTCACCTCTGGGAACTGGATAAGGTTCCGTTTCGCTCATTCAAAGCTCTTTAATCGCTGCAAGCACGCCATTGTCCATTTTCTTTGTTGCGAATAAAAGAGAGTTTGCCCACTGTGATTTTGAGGTCTAATTATGCCTTGATTTAATGGTAATTGAAAATTTCTACAACTTTTAATTTATGTGAATCTAGTAACTTTTTACCTTCCTTATATGTATCTGTACTATAATGAAGAGTAAACTGCTAGGAAAACTGAAGTCGGAAAGGTGGGCTTTACCATGAACTCCAAAGCCGTGGCAGAGCAGTAGGAGCCACATTACCGGCTATAATCTTTTTGTTTTAGTTTAGATTACAATGGTGGACTTTCCTATTAAAATGACTCTGAGTTCCGAGGGCGGTTTATTTCATAAATAATCCTGCCGGACTATATTAAGCAGTTTGTAATTTGTAAATTTGTAAACAGCAACTATTTAGAGTTGAATTTAACTTTAAATGTTAAGCTTCTTAATAATGTCTTGTATTTGTTCGAATAACAAAAAATATATTTTTCAGTATCTTTACTGATTATGTCTAAGTAGTCTCTCTGATGATACTTATCACTATCAATTATCTACGATCCCTTTTAAGGCATCACTTCGCGACTTTACTGATTCTGCCTTAGAGGGATTTAGCTCCAACTTTTCCAAGGTGCTGAGCCTATAAACTCTCCGGAGACCTTGGAGGTTCTACTTCAATGCTTCCGCTTTCTCTTCCACATAATCTCTTATCTATTTCCGTTTCTTTCTTAATGGGGACATTTTCCCAGGAAGGGACAATTGGACACTGATGCACAGTGTTTTTCAAGCCTCACTATAATTTTACGAGTTGAAATCTATTTATTGTTTTATCTAAATGTATCAAGAACTTTTTTTTTATGATTAATAAGTTTATTCATTCTTATTATAGAAACTATTTGAACAGTCATTTCCCGTCCAGGTTGGCACTTATAAATAAGTTTTTACTTATTTGTGTTCCTCATTGATCGCACCCCTATTCTCATAAAATAAATTAATATTTGGCATTCACCTTGTAATTTATTTAGCCTAAATATCTGGAGAAAGAGGGAGATCTAGAAGTACATATTTTTTCCTTTTTCTTTTTTTTTATATATATAAAAAATAGGGAAAAACGGTATATAACTTTTATAAATATAATAACTTGTTTTGATGGAGGAGAATTATAAATATTTATATTAGATGGCTAACTAGCTACGTTTAATTTTTCTTAAACTGCTTGGAGCATTTAGGTAGAATAGAAAAAAAAAAATCAGATTCGATGTTGTCGCTTCTTGTGAGCCACGTTTGTCTTTTTAAATATTTGATTTCGATACTAAATTTCAATATTGTATGTTTACTATTAGTAACATAAGTTATATTGATTTGTTTAATGAATGATAAAAACTTATCATTTGTTATCATTATGTTGATTTGTTGTATAAATTATATTGATCTATCATTATGTTGATTTGATTTAGTGGTTGGAATTAATGAAATTAACATTGAACAGGTTTGTTTTATTAACATTTTTCCGTAGCTAACATTTAGTTCATCGTTTATTTATTTATTTTTTTATTTACTTTCTAAAACTGTAAATTTAAATGTTAAGCTTTCAATCACCTTTGAATCACTCTGAGAGGTTTTGATAGAATTATAGCATCATTCCAGTCTTTTCATATTGGTGGGTTTAGGCCACAGTCAAAGTTTAGTTTTAAACAAATCAATTTTTATCTATTTAATTCCATAACTTACTTTTCTTTCCGTATTTCCCATCTCATTATTTTCTTATTTCTCTACCTCCATATCGTGTATCATAGGATTTCTTTATACATTTAATTATGTAATATTTACAATAGTGTAACACTTCTAAAACAAATTAACTCTTGGAACAAGCGAGCCCAGCTGCTGTAGTAGCGAACCTCTTTGGAGTGTTGATAAGAGAAGACTCGCCGACTGTTACCCTTATTATCAGTATAGGGAGTGTTAAATTATATTCTTCATTTTTATTCAACTATTTAGTATTAATGTTTATCTTTGTACTATCTTCATCGCCTATATCTTCATCAATTTCATGTTCCTGCCTATTTCTAAAATTATCTACAATCATCTCTATGCATCTCATCTATGCACCAAGTATATTTCACCTATATTTATTTATCTTTTCTTCTTTCTTAAGTTCAATGATGGAAATAGTGGTGACCACTTGTACCATATAACTTCTAATTAATTTTCATTTAACCTAACATTTGAATGGCTTAGAACAAGGATTTGAGAAGCCACAATTTTGAAAACAATTAGAATTCTTTATTGAGTTCATTTGCATGACAACATTATTCCATCATGTTTTCCTGTAATATTATTCGTCCAGTTAATGGATGACCAAAAACGGCTTGTAGAGAATATGCAGAGGGAAGTATTTGACTTCTGGAATTTGTGAAGGGTACATAAGAATCCCTACATACTCCTGAAACATGAGGATAGGGGTTGTAAATTCCTATTAAGAATATATATATATATATATATATATATATTTTTTTTTCCTTGTCTGTTATGGTTTTCAAAATATTCGGTATCTAAAGTCGACTCATTGGAGATATTTGATTTTCGTTTCACTTTTTTTTTTTTTTTTAACTTGTCATATCAACTCCTCAGTATCTGTTCCTTCGTTGACTGAACTAAATAAATTATATAAAATATTAAATACAAATTTTTTATCACTTCTCTTCTGATCTATTTGTGGTTTGTCAGATTCTTGCTACAAGGCTTTCATTTGTATTTATTAATAAACAGCTTAACCAATTCCTTATTTGTAAGAATTTATGTTTATTTTCTTCCTTATTCATTGTGGTCCCAACATTGTGATTAACAATTTTAAATTTATTTATTAGTTGATTTAAGGTGAAGGCATGTTTATAAATTAAAATAAGGTGGGCTGATGATACTTCACCACTATTTCATCGTTAGTTTAATACGTTTCGGTTTTCCAAGCTATCTTAAGGTGCAATTCTATTCTATAAAATCTATAAGTACCTTACATGGGGAGGTACCCTATTGCTGATAATGTTGTTATATTACACAAAATAACTTAGAGATTGTACGTAAGGATGGCTTGTCGAATCAAAACGATTTAAAACTACAATAAAATAGTTGTAAAGTATTATTAGCCCATCTTAACTTAATTATATATTTTTACTTTGCAACAGAAATATATTTATTAGGTGACTGCGTTTTCATCTGGGCTGGGTTATTTCCAATGTTACATCAAGGTTAACCACTCGATGGTTTTCAAAAATGGCCTTTCCAAAATATAGGAAGTCTGCACGTAAGGGTTGCGTGTTGTGTTGAATGGATATATAACAGTGAGTCGTAATGATACATATATATGCAGCTATATAATTTATTCATGCAGACACCTTTCTCCTACGTCATTATCCCATGAATGGATTAAGAGGTGTTATTTCTTGACTCACTGCCTGGTTCTTTTTTTGAAGGTCTGCCATCAAGGCGCCATGTCTTATGCAATATTTCCTTACTAGATCATAGAACAAATATTTGGATTTTATATTATGTTTAAGATATGCTAAAATAAACCAAAGAAGTTGTATATTTTTTTAAAACTGAGTTAATTTGTATATACGCTTATTAAACCCAATCTTTCTTGCACACTGGTTTCAATGAATGATCGGGCTTGTTATAAAGTAAAAATTGATGAAAAATAAAGTCACTCAAACTCAGTTAGCAATGATAATATGAATATTTAAGTCGAATAAATGTAATGTACAGGTTACATAATTAAGATATGTATAAAAAAAAGTACGAATTTAAGATTTAAAAAGAATGCAGGATTTTTAGATTATTTTAACTTTCCTACCGTTTCACGTTTGCAACAGATAAGTTAAGAATATTTATTTGTACATTAACAAAAATATGAGCATATGTAAATAATAATTTTTAATTCTTTACAAATAATAATTTATTATTATCAATTCTATTTCTGGTTAACTGAATTTAATGCACAGTTTTGGCAAAGTATTAGCACAGTCGTCTGTTCATTACTCGGATGATTGAATTAAGAGTTTATTTATATTTGTTTGGATTCCTGCCATCTGTTGTTCTCTCTCGGATGTATATTGCTGTTCAAAAAATAAGTTTAAATTTTTAAGATTTAAAAAGAAAAACAATACAGAAAAGAGATATATAAAAAGAACTTTTTTGATAAATCTCTGATTTATGTACTGTGTTCACTATCAGCTTATATAGTCCTATTTCCTTATATAGAACCTACAGTATGGTTCAATTTATTTATTTTTATTTTTTTCTTTATTATTATTTTGTCTACTATTTTTCAAATTACGCAACTTAAGCTCACATATCGTGGTGAGCTTTACATGCATATTACAACTGATTTTCTTTTGACAATTGATGATGTGGGGGTTTAGTCTCGTGATAAAAAGATACCTCTGGTGGTTTATAATGTGATAATTAATGGATGTCTTTAATTTCCATCACCAACAGACTGAAACAAAATACTGACTACTGATTCTTTCCAAATGATCAAATCTCCTCAGCCCCCCTCTTCAAATGCAGAAAAAGAACCTCAACCCCGTTTTGATTGTGGATGGCATCAACCCCATGCACCCATGGGGCTTAGAAGGAAAAAAAAAATAATTTCTACAGATATTTTAGTAAAAATAAAAATAATATATGTAACAAATATTAATACTAAATATGTAATTAAAGACTGAATGAAAACAAAAAAAATATTAACTAACAACTACTAATATTTGAGCTGGCTGTACTGCATTTATTGTGACTAAAATTTAATATATATAGAATAAAATTGGTAACTTTTTTCATGAACCGCTTTTTTGGGCATCATCGGATTTTTTAGGGCTGGTGTTTCATAAATGCGGCAGTGGTTTCATAAATATTGGAAGATTTTTTGGCGAATTTGTCTTCTTAAGGCAATGATATATATAATGAGTTATGATAAGCTACTGGTTAAAGGTAAAGTATTGCTATTAACAAACAATTTAACATTGTAAAAGTTTTCATTTTTGCTGCTACGATGTTTTACGACTGAACGCCTAAAAAAAAAAAAATAATGGTAATAATAAAAATAGATTAATATAGAATTTAATGCAGAATGTCTTTGGTCGGCCTGGGCTTCAGTTTTTGAGTTGAAGTTGGATTTCCTATGGAGTAGCCCAATGTACCTTTAACTGTTGGTAGTTAGGAATATAATTTCTTAAAACGTTTTTTAAAGAATTCATCTCTTCATTACAATTATTTTAGTTTACGTTGCAATTGAACATTTAAACCCCACAGGACATCTTAGCTGCGATTCTTAGCACCTGATAAATTATTCATAGCTTCTATTGAAAAAGAAGAAACTCAATTTATTATTTTGCACTTAGAGTGAAACAGTATGAATCTTAAAGTACGTATGGACAATACAGTCTACAACGCTCAGAGCCGGTTTCTAGGCAACGAAGGAGACGTGTTTAGTCCTAGGGTTAGCAAATTATGAAACTAAAACCGGGCTAATTTTATCTAGGTTTGAGCAGGAACTGATAGTACATTTGTTTAATCTTAGAATACATTGTAGGAGCTGGTTCCGTTAGGTTATATCCTAGGTTTAAACCTTGACTCAGCAACGGCACTGAGTTTATAACTTGGGAACTGTAATTCGGAAGCTGCTAGGGGTGTGATAACAGGTGAAAGATATGGTGGGGATTATTTTAACTGTTACAGAGACCGTAGTAATAAAATATTACTCCCAAGAAAATTTAATTTTAATTGCATTTATTATTTCCCCTTACTCTCGCCAACCTCTAAATGTGGTATTTTTAAAACAGGTTCAATGATGAAACACAGGATGTTAGGTTTAGCGCCTCCCTCCGTGATGGAAATCCAGTGTTTCTAATCGCCTTGAGATAATTCCAAACTATGAAATACACTCCTCTAAAAGTGTTGATTACTTTCCCTACTATGAAGGAATACTATCAAGGGATTTCTTCCCTCAGAGGATCGACGAACCGTGACAGAGGACTAATCCACTTTGGAGAGCACTTAAGTGAGTCATGGTCTTCTCCTGGCTGTGGTTAGGATCAATGGTCGCTGTCAAGTAGATCTGCGGCATCTATGTTTATATTTTCCATAGATTGAACTTTAATAGAAAAAGAAGTTATACATCAATTTATAAAAAAAAAAAGATAAAATAGATAAGTAATTATATTACTTAACAAAGTGTAAATAAAACCATGACTGATCGAACATGTATGGATTTTTTTAATTTCTTGATAATTATTATAATCTGCTACGGTTTTAGTCAATACGTAAATCATCTACAAAATTGATTTTATTACAATTATTCATTTTATATTTGTAACTAATGGCTAAAAATGTAGTTATTAGTTATGATTTTTTTTTTGTGACTAGTAATTTAGTTATCAATCAAACAATTTTCGCTGTTTGGGAGTGTTTATAAACCTCTCAGGATATTTATGTTCACTGAAAGATAGCTATGCGAGTATCTACTAAAACCTACTGTTAGAGATTCCATATCTATCTATATCCATATCGATGTTCCTGTAACCATTTATCTTTCTTTGCCTCTATCACAGCCGACATTGGCTTTCACTGTCTTTGAGGTTTTTTTTTCATGGGACTTATGATGTTTTTATTATGGTATTTCTTAACGCCAATCAGTGTTGGCAGGTGACTCCGAATATAAAAGTTTAATTTTATATTTTTTGTGAAATCTAAATTGTTCCTCACAATCTGATAAGTAAGGTTAAAGCACCCCACCCAAAAAAGATAATATGGGATATAAATTTTTAAATATTTTTGCGGTAATCCTCGTTGATTTTCTTTTTATTACCTGGAAACGCGATAATAACTTACTGTTTTATAGACTTGTTCCCTTGATGAAGCAAGAGATTGCCTGATTGACCAAAGGCTCCACGAACCGCCTGACGGTTAAAGAAAACACGGACTTAGACAATAAAAGTGAGATAGAACGGAAGTGATCCTCGTTATCTGGCGATGGATGGCCCGGGTGCGACAACCTCTTTGAGAGGATTTCCTGGCCAGGTGTAGCTGGATGGGGGCAGCTGTCAGCGGCATTTTTTTTTGGCAGTTCGGTGCCGTTACATATGGCTCAATCACGGAAAAAAAAGTAGGTGTCACACAACAATGTCTTAGGCAAGACATATGTTAAATTGATCAGTACATGATCCAGTGTAGTGCATTAGATTTATTTAAACAAAAGTCAAAACTGTCATCAAACTAGTGGTGGTCGGCGCTGTACCGTTTTCCCGTCCCAAATCCAGGATATCCACGGCTGGCTGATGTTTTTTTAACTAGCATATTGTTTTCTACTTCCTCAACTAGACAAGTTACACATATTACTTTTGTTACATGCTCTGTGTCTAGTATTATCCAGTAGAGAGAAATGCTTTATTTGGCAATGCTGTCCAAATATTTTGGGTTGCTAATACACACAGCGTACCCATCATCCATGACTGACATATGTGCGCTATCGTATATTAACAATGATACAAAAACAATTTTTTTCCCCTACCTTTTCCATAAATAATAATCATCTATGAACTAGATATAATATATATATATTTTTTAAACAATTTTATTTTATTATTCCTTTCATTTATTTGTTTTCATCCTTTTTCTACTCGCATAAAGTCATATTACATTTTTCCTATTCCTTCAATATGCTATTATCCTTATTTTACTCGCTCATACATCCCCTCTCCAGTGATCCGCAAATCATGTTTGATCCGTTTCACAAATTAAAAGAAATAATCAATAAATAGCAATATAGAAATAAATCAAAATAAGATAGTTACAGCAGTAGAATAGTCAAGGAAAATAAATAAATTTACGAAAACATTTAAATAAGTTAAAAAAATGAATAAATAAGTTAAAACACAAATAAATAGGTTAAAAAGCTAAACAAGATATAGATCAGAAAGAGATGTCGGTAGAAGCATTTGGAAAAGAGTTGCTAATTTTATCTTTTATGTTATTGGTGTATGAATTTCAACTTTGCATCCTAGAAATGCTATAACAAAATTCTAAAATCTCTCTCTCCCCCCTCCCTCTCCCTCTCTCTTTCTCTTTTTTCCTCTCCCTTTACTTATAATTTGAAAACTATGTATTGTTCTAAGTATCATTCTATACCAAATTAAAAAAGAGTAAATTATCTGATATTTAGTTTCCAACGGTTTTTTGTTTAACCATTTCGTTTTGAAATGAGCATCTACCGAAATAGTGCTACGAAATGTAGGCCATTCAAATAGGGACAATGAAAAACTTTAATGTTTTTTCTAATAATTGGTGTTTATTGCTTCGTAAGATTTACATTATTATTTTCTTTGTATAATTATTCTTCCCATGTTAATTTATGGTTGGTAAATTCTTTTTTAAAAAAATATTTATGTTAGAAAAACCTTCTTCAACTAAGGTCGATGAACTGTTTTAGTATTTGTTTCCTCTAGGGCCACAGGTGTTCAGGACAAACTAATTAACAGACCTTTTTTTTTCTCCCATTTAACAGATGATTAACGAGCTTCTAGGCTTGGGAACCGATTTAGTTGCCGAAATCAAAAGTCGCGAAATCGAATTTTGTAATACATGTATATAACTATTCTAAATCTCAGTTGTATAACAGTGTATAATCAGCCAGTATAACTTAGTAGTTCTTGTAACTACCGAACATTTTTTCCCATTTATAGTTTCCTTCCCAGTATTTTATAACTATGATATATTCAGTACTAAATATAGTAATATATACAACTTTAAAACAGATTATACCTCAACACCAGAATAAAGTTCTACACTAATAAAAATGCTATAAAAGTTTCAGAATAATTAATGATAATTTCATGCAGCTATTAAAATCCTAGATATAGTTTTGTAAATATTAAAAATTAGAGTTTTATGAATGTGCTGTTATAAATAGATCATCATTTTAGTATTACATATTATTTATTATTATTAACAGCATAATATGCATAAAAACAAATAAAGTTATATCTATATAAAGCAAACACAGGCTAGTGTACCAAGAGAACCCGTCACGCGAATCCCCTTGGTATTTTTAGCCTCAGTATTTTTAGATGCACTTCAGTTGTGCACATGGGATAATTAGCTGTGTCAAGGAAATCTAACACGTGTATCGCTAGTTTTTTTTTCTTTTCTTTTTCTCTAATGCCATTCAAACGTTTGTAAACCAGCATGTATTCTGAGAATAAAATGAGACATTAATAATGTGCGTTTATTTAAGTCTTATGATTCCTTAAATGGTTTTTGCATTTATTTAAGTATTTATTTACTATGTTTGATATGAACAAGTTGAGTTTTTGATACTACAAAGCAATTCATGAGTCTCTTCAGTCTCAACTCTAGTCCTTCAGATAGCCCTCCATAGATCAAGGAACTGTAGTCGAAGTGGGGGAAGACCAGAGAGGATACTAGGAGCTAACGGGTGTTCTGAGGAATGGAATTATAGAATCTTAGGAATTGTTTGGGTTATAAATTCGCGTGTGATTTGGGAAGTGTGATTATTCCAGGAGAGGTGTTGGTCAAAGGTGACTCCAAGGTATTTTATTGTAGGATAGAAGTGAATCGGTTGGTTGTTAAGGAAGAGTAGAAGACAGTAAGGGAAGGAATGAAGAAGGCGTTGGAACCAATAAGAATGGCCTGCGTCAATGCTGTCAATATCATTTTGTATCTTTTGGATGGCCTCATGCCTCTCGGAGGGATGGAAGGACAGATAGATTTGGAGATCGTTTGCATATAGGTAGTATTGTGCGTGGTGAATGGAATCAGGAAGATCGGTGATATAAATGGAGAAAAAGGTTGATGAAAGTGAGGATCCTTGAGGAACACCTCATGTCAGTAGAAGAGAGAGGAAAGAGGTTTATTCGGAATGACGACTGTTTGGGAACGATGGGACAGGAAGGAGAGGAACCACTTTAGGACAGTATTTGACATGGAAAGGTTTTGAAGTTTACTGAGGAGGATCTTATGGTTAACTCAACCCCTTCGAAAAACAAAGGCCGATTTGAATCGTTTGAGCCTTTTTGGAGGAAATCGAAAAAACTGACTCCATGAACTGGCAATTCTGGTTTGTTAATTTTAGCAAAAATGTTGCTGTCACATTCCAGGCACATACCCGCCTCAAATATGTAATTTCAGTTTCGTAGGACTTTTTGTTTATAAGGTAGGCTGTTCAAATACAGCCTCATGATTTTGCAAGATTATGTTTTTCGGGTTCTAGGACTTAAAACATGTATTTCCTTCGAAAACTCGAATTTCAAATTAGCATAATCGTAGTAATTTTCCTTACTATATATTGCATATATAGATAAGGGTAAGTAAAAAAGCAGGGACAGTCTAGTCGTTTTCCAATACAAACTCCTCCTATCTAGATTTTTCCTTTTTTTTTTTTTTTAATCACTCAAAAATTCTTTAACATTTTGTATTTGTCCGTTGTTTATTATTGCTTACAATGAAAATTGGCTATTTATTTCAAGGAACCAATATTAAAGGTACTTTAGAGGAGGTTTTTTTTTTTTTAATTTATCATTTAAGTCATCTTTAAATGAAAATAACGTCTATTTGGTATTACTTTAATGAAAATCTTTAGTGCTGCTTTTGAGAACGTGTATTTTCGTCGAAAAATTGCATTCGAAATTTGCATAATCGCATTACATCCACTTACTATTAATAATCAATATTGAAATAATCGGAATGTGGACCTGAAAAAAAAAAGAGTTGAAGAGAAATAAAGTAAACAACAATATATACTTCTAAGTGAGGATACACTAGTTATGTGAGGTTTCTATATCTTAATGTTGCTCAATCAATTGTTAAATTATTAATTAATTGTTAATACATGTCTATTAGAGGAAACTTTTTGAAATTTTATTTGATAATTTTAGCTAATCTTTATATATTTTGTTGTGCTGAAATTGTAAGTGAATATTGTTTTCTCTATTATGAGAGATTTATCGTATTATCATGATATTTATTGACAGTTATGGAGCACAGTGGAAAAAATCTATAGTAACAAAACAACCAATCAACTTCAAAATATTATGATATTAAATGTAAGTCATACCAAATGGCATAAATACGTATTTATAATTGCTCAAATATATTTAAATTTCTCTTAATTGCCCTCAAATAAAGTTAATATATACTGTAACAAGATTTATTGTTAACATCAGAAGGAGAGTAAACTCAACACTTTGGCCGAAGTAAATAAGATTTCAAGTTGATCAAAGAAAATGTGTAAATAAATTCCATCTACATGTGATAAAAATTTCAACATTTAATTACTTTATTTTATTAATTGTTGAGGTGAAAAAAAAACTTCCAAATCGAATATAAACTATTTTATATCTTGCTTGTACAACGTTTCTGGATTAGTTATTTTAAATTTTAAATGATGTGGTTATAAAATAATTTTAAACTATAAGTGTATAGATAACATGATTTCAAAATGGAAATCGAAAAAATGACAAATATGTAGAGGTGCATGAGTATAGGATGATTGTCCCAAAACGTTGTCCAAGCAAAAAATAGAATAGTTTATATTCTATTTGAAAGTTTTTTTTTTCACCTCAACAATTGAATAAATCAATATAATCAACTTCCTAAAACGAAAATCCAGAATTAATTACTTTAATTTTGTTGAAGATTTTTTACGATGGTGAATACCAAAATGAATTTAATTTTTATTTGAAATTGGTTTAACCTACTTCATTTAATTTTTTTGTGAATTTAATTTTTTTCTTCTTTTTCAAATTAATTATTTACTCATTTAATAACGCATGTTAACGAACAGAGTTTACACATTTTCTTAAATAAACATGAGACATTCATTACCTATGTATACTTTGACCTAGTTCAAATGGTTTAGCGAATTATTTTGGAAAGACAAGTTTTCTCTTAGTCTAATAATGACAATAAAGTAAACTTTTACTACATTTGGTGGTAGTAAAAATTCCCTCTAATATTTTTAAACTATTGTAAACAACATTGTATGTATGTAATTAGAATTAACTAAATGAAATATGGTATATTTTAGTCTATTTCGTATACTATAAAACTTTGATAAGTTGACTACCCTAAGTTCTATTACATATTTTGTGCCACAAAATTGTAATTATATGTCATTAACTTGCGAAAAATGTGTTCATTGTGGCGGAAAACGGAGATAATTTTCAATTTAAGCTCACCAACAATCATTGTTTTGAAACTTTTATCAGATCAAATTTTTAATTGGATTAAACCTGTGTAAATAATGTTTTATCCCAAAATATTAACATTTTAACTAACTTCTATGGCACATTGAATATATTATATATACCCAGGTTAGTCTGTTTTTGCGATTATCTAATTAAGATATATTAAATAAAAATAGTAAAAGTAAATTTTTTTTTTTTTTTTTTTTTTTTCCGAACCCTCTAAAAACAGAAATAAAATGTGAATTAGTAGTGCATTACTGTGCAAGAAAGAAAAGTAATTCGTGTTGTGTCTTACCTTTTACTACCTTTGGTATTTTAAGGTTACCTGTTATATTTAATTTTGCATATGTGTTATCCATTCAGGAGCTATTTTGAGTCCGGAGGTGAGGGGCCTCCTCGTGTTGTATCGCATATATGATAAAAAATAAAATAAAAATAAAAATAAAGATAAATAAAAAATAAAAATAATAGAGACAATAGATAATGGTGAAATGATAAGAGAATAAATAAAACATTTAATGTTATTGATACTTTTGCTGTTAACTATAATTAATGTATTGTGTTCATATTGAATTTGTTTTTTCTAGTTCAAATAGCCTATTAGCCTAAATCTGGTATGATCATTATTATTTTAATTGACCTATCTTTTTTTATTATTATTTTAATAAATACTTATCAATATAACGTAACAAACTTGTCACCACTTCCTGCGACGAATGATGGAGTACCACTATATTTAATGGAGGTCAACTGAAACTAATTGTCCCATCGCCAGTATGTTTCAGTGAGGGCATGTGAAGTGACTTATCCTTACGTGAATAGGGTATGGTTTATAAGATAAACAAAACTTATATGTTGTCTTCTGCATGTCATTTTATAAGTATTTATAAACTAAAATAGGTGGTTTTAATACGTTTTTGATTTTTTTGAACAGTGAACGTTATTAAGAGTTTTTGGGGTCGGTAATAAATTTTTTAATTTTTTTTTTTGTGTGGCTTAGGTCCACTTTTGAGCACCTAAATATACCCAATGTGTAAGTATCAAAGTTCATTTCTTGGGGTTCCGGTGAAGTTAATTTTGATTGACTCAGCTGTGAATCGAACCCACAACGTACATGCTCAACTATCATGTCATCTATGTTTGTTTCAAATGGATTTGTGAATGCAGTATCTAATTTACAGTTTGGAAATTACATTGTTAATTACTAATCAGGCAACTTACAGAGCAATCAAAGTTGATTCGATCTTTTCTACCCTGCTACTTTCTTTGCGAGGTGTGACTATCGACCTAATTGCATATGGCGGTTCGAGGGAAACCTTATGATATATCATTAAGGCTAGACAGATCTATTCATCATTCGCCATTATACAACTCTCTCCGATTTATTATAATTACCTCCACACGTTCCTTTATAGCATTTAATTATCTATGATAAGTTCGTTATTGAAGAATATATAGTAGTGCATTGCAGCAGAAATTGAAAGTATTACTTAAGTACTTTGTGAATAACCACCAATGAGAGGTATTTATTATAATAGAATCCCATAAGTTTTTAGCAATATTTATTTTATTTTTTAAATTTATTTATTAACCTCTATTATAGCCTATAGTGGTATGGGCTGGTCAGTAAAACATAAAATTCAGGTACAAGATAAGAAAAGAAAAAATAGGTAAATCCTAGTCTACAAAAAAAAAAAGAAGTAATACTGTCTATAGCTAACTGAAAAAGTAAGAAAACAAAAATAAATCGTTGGCATAGGTTTCAAACAGAGATATGATGATAAAATGATATTATTTAAAATATGACTAATGAGTAATACAATCTATAAAAATGTCTTTAGGTAGATACTAAGAAATATGAAACAAAAATAATATATTACAACTAACAAAAAAAAAAACTGAAAATTCCTTGATAAACTTAAAAGTAAATTGAATCATTTTGAAAAATACCTAAATATTAAACTATTGAATTTTACTTTCATAAAACAATTTTTATTTAGGTTAGACTAAATTGATTTTTTGTGGGTATAACAAATGATCAATCCCCCTATTTTAAAAAAATAAAATAAATAATAATATTGTTTACTTGAAAAATAAGTTTAATATTACGAATTTTGTGAACTAAGCTGTATAAAAACTTTTAGTGGTCTATTATTTTATATCTAATGTGATCTACTATAAGTTTTATTATTTTAAGCCACTTTTTAAATAACATTGTTATTTTTCAAAGGAGACAAATTGATTTAAAATAATAAAAATACTTCATATCGATAGTAATTGTTTTTATTAATATATAAAAAAATTATTTCAAAAATAATATTAGCTTGAATAGTTGCATGTCTTAGAAAAAAATAAGTTTTGAGTTTGATTTAAAAGTTTACATATTTCAAAGATAGTACTGTAGACTTCGGTTACTTTCTTCATTTAGGTCGTCCTACAGATACATACTTCAATCTGTATCTTAAACACAAAATAGAGTAGATTATTATTTTATTTTTTTTATCAGATGTCTGATTCAAGCAAAGTGGTCATTTCTTTAGTTCCCTTATGTTTGTATTCATGGGTTGTTTTTGTATTATTTCCTATTCCATTCGTAAAGGATTTAAAGAGTTAGAGCAAGATTAAAGGAAATTATGAATTACTTTATAGATTTAATATTGTACGTTGTTTTTATTTAAATCTGAAATGCATCTTAGTTACTCTTGTGTAATATCAATTTCATATTATTTACAATTCTTGGAAATTTGTTTTGGAATACTTTGTTTTTTAAGTTGGTGAATAATCAAATGAATAAATCCTCCACTTCTTAAACTTCATGCTGAATAGGCATATGTTATGATAGGTCTTAGTACTGATTTATGAAGTATCTATTTATTTTTTGGGGATAGTTATGATTTTTTTAACATATGGGAATATTATGTAAATATATTTTCTTGTGTTTTTTTAATTTTAAATTCATATCCCGGTTGAATAACTACTTATTACTATAGCTGATAATGTAATTAAAACTATTGCTAAAATTACTAAAATGTTTTTTTATAACGTTTAGTGCATGACTATAACATAACAATAAATTAACGTAAAAGTAAACTGACTTTTAATATGTTAATATTATTTATAAGAAGTGTACATCAGGTAATTTGTAATTCCTTTTTGCTGAAATATTTTGAGGAGAAGGAAGAATGTCACATCACATCATTAATTTAAAATTTTTGGTACACTTGGATAAAAATAAAAAATGGTGAATAATTCAAGATTTTACGTAAATTAAAACTAAGTTATGTAGCCGCTTGAAAACTTCCAAACCAAGACTCTTAAATTCTCATTTAAGAAAAAATTCTAATTTCTTTTTTCTTCACCATTTTATTATCTCGAACAAAATCCAATACATAATACAAAAATAGGAATATGTTTACCATTATAAACATGTTTCTATTTTTGTTTTTTGCATTGGTTTTTGTTTGAGATAATAAAATTAGTAAAAGAGTGAGAAGAGAGAAAAAAAATTCTACTTTACTAGTCTGCAATTTAAAATTATCCAACTACAATATTTTTTTTTAGTTCGTTCTCCCTATTCTTCAGAAAACCGTGACTTGTGGATTTTATATAGAAGTTAATTGGAAAGGAGTGAAACAAAGTGTCTTGACTATAAATATACTGTTGTATTTCTAATCGTACGAGAATTTTATAAGATAATATCACATAACGTTTGCATTTACACGATTACGTCGTTAGTGCTTCATTAACGTTTTATCGTTTACTCATTGCTGGTACTTTTCCAGCAGTGCCTACTGGAATCACCATAATCGTTACTCCCCAGGGCCTTAGTGCCCATACTCCAGGGCCAGGGGGTTTCACTGCTACCTGCTTCTACTTAAGCCTTTCTTCCTCTCGGGTCTTTACTACAGGAGCGATGCTAAACTCTGCTCTATTTAGGGGGTCTTCTTTTTATGAGTTCCTAAGGTCGTAAAACTCCTTCCCTTAGCTATCTTCGAAGAAGACGTTTGTAAATATTTTGTTCTCCAACTAGCAGATAGTGATCTGAAGGTAGTAATAATAAAATAATGCTTAGGTATTACTTTTATTCAATTTTTCTTATTCTTGAGTTTTAGAATTTATTGACGACTTTATTATTTCATAATCAGGGAATAGAATTTGATTGAGGGAAATCTCTCTTAAATAAATTCTAATAATTAAAATATCTTTAATTTATTTCATTTGATAGGTATTTTATGCTATTTATTTATTGAGAAGGAGGGGAGGGGAGAATATTTAACTATTCATCTAATCCAGGATTGTTATCTGTGCAGCGTCTTAAGAAGTGTCATTTCAATTATTTTAAATTTTTAGCAAGTCCTATTGCAGTTAAAATTCTGTTGACTTAACATATTTTAATGTTTCGTCGTATTTAACGTCTCTAATTTCTTTAAAAACTATATAACCCGTTTTAATGAATTTTCGGGAGAATTTTTAATATATCAACCTTATCAAAATCATTAAATATTTGGTAGAAAAATTTATATTTGATAATAAATATTTTTGGTGAAAATTGCATTATCTATATGAACTGGAACCTCTCTGCGTGTAGTTCACTGTCAAAGTGATTACGTGTGGTTTTTAGTTGTCGCTCATACCCTGATAGTTGAAAGAACTTACCAATTATGGACATTATCCAGTACGTACGACGCTGGTGTCACGACAATAAAGTCCTATTTACGCGATTTTAGTGACTGCGACTGCTATCACTATCGCTGTCTTCGTGGAATCTGAGCTTTAGTATATGTAAATAGCAGTCTCCTTCCAAGCGGGCAAGAAACATTACTGTCACATTTGTATAATGTGTATTTCAGCTAAATGTTTCGTACTTAATTGTTGTGTAACAAATTGTGATAACATAGATTATTTATTCAATACTTCATAATCATAAACAACCAGTTATACATATAACTCCTGTATGTATGTATTCAATAACTTATTTCGTACGGGGGGAACGAAAAAAAATTCAATAATTCACCTTTATTTTATTTTTTTCTTATTTGATACTATGTTATATTGATGTCGATATTGAAGGAAGTATTTTATGAATATAGTTTATAACTTTTATAATCCTTCTTTTTTTTCAAATTTCATTTTTAATTGATGACAAAAACACAAATAGGTTAAATTAACGAGAGGGTAAATGTGAAAGGTAACGTATAAGTGAAAAAATTATTTTAAACTATTTTGTAAAATATTAGTTTTAAAATCCAGGTGCCATTCAAGAATGATATAAGTATAGCAGAAAAACCTTTTTTTAGTAGTTATAATTTATTAATAAATAAGAAATAGTTAGATGTCACTCGGACCATCTAACTATAAATTACGTACGTTCCACTAATAGTCTTCGAATTTTAAAATTAAAGTAAATATTTAACATTATTTAAATCAATTATATTTTTATAAATCATGTTAATTTTTTGTTACAGGTATGTATCAACTTTATCATGTTGCTGAAAACTCGTAAGTTTTAGAATGTATGTTTTTTTTTTTTCATTTAATGCTCAAAAACGGCTATATAATTTATAAATTAAATTCTTGCTTTATTAGGTTTTTTTTTCCTTTGGTTCTGGGACTATTTTTTTTCATCCCAATAGGTGGCGTTGTATAACAGTTTTTAGCCAACTCAACGCCTTCAATTTCTAAAATTCAAATAAGACATGAGGCGTAAAATATAAGATAAACTTTCATGACCATTCGTCATCGCCAGGGATCTACCGAATGTGCTGAGCTAATGTAAACATTCTTGACTTAATATTCCAAATTACCATAATGCTCTCGTGCTGAGCCTGCGCCATGCGCAACGGGATCGAATAACCAATGCGGAGCGCACAGATCCCACAGGTTGCTGTGCAATTACGAAAAATATGGTGCAGTGCGCGCATCACACAACTTTCACTTACCGCCCTACATTGGTCTTCGAATTTTGTGTAGATTGGTGAGTTCGTGTTGGAGTTAAAGCTATTTTTGTGATTATTTACACTTAACCCGTTGATGGAGTTAAGGGAAGTATTGATGTGTCAAAAATAAAAATTAGGGTTTAGAAATGAGGAAGGATAAATTTCAACACTTCGTTGAATATTTGTTTTTTACTCTTTAGTTTATTGTACGTGCAAATAAATTGAACATTTAAGAAGAAAATGAAAAGGATATGACTATCGTGAATCTTTGTGTTGTATTAATACAGCTCATGAGAGTAAGTTGATTACTATCAATTTGTTAATTTATGACCTATTCGTAGCCCCTATTTATGATCTATCAGTAGCCTCTATTTTTTTTCACCATTGAGTTGAAGTGCTCATTTTAATATGATAGCTTAAAAGCTCCATTAAAAGCGGCTCCCAAAATGGAAGACCGCAATTTCCGAAAGGGCTCTGTGGTTTAATGGACCCTCATGAAAACCGCAAGAGAGGAAATGAGGTTTTCCCCATCTCCAAGCTACGATGAATGCGGTCGAGCGAGTGGAAAACACGACTGGAGCTACAATAAAGGACAGCGCGTAGTGCCCTGCGCAACCCCATCGGAAATGAAGCGAAGGAAGCACAATGTAGGCCAGCGCTCCGGGCCATTCTCAATGTGTGGGCTGTCACAATATCGATTCCCGTCCCCTAAGAACCAGCTGTCACATTTTCCCTTTTATTCTTTTGTTTTATGTTTCTCTCGATTTGTCGGGCTTTGCTTCTTCTATAGTGGTCCGGATACTCAACACTGACTGTTGTCTTGTCAGCAGAAAGTGATATCCTCCAATTACTTTGCCATTGTGTAGAGAAATAGAATCGATGCTATCTTTTCTACCCGACTACTAAGACAATAGGTTAATATTTCTCATAAATGATTCATCAATTTATAGTTTCATTGTTTGCTATATGAACCTCTCAACGTCTCTGTCTCCCAATTCAATTTATTTCGTTGCAAATATCCTGTGACTAAAAGTTAATAGCTCGATAGCTGAGTGAAAGAAATTATGGCTACTAAAGAGATATCAATATTTTGATTCTTTATGGAAATGTTAGAATGAAAAAATTACAAATATCTATCTCCACTATACACTCATAATGATAACTAATCATACCGCGATCAAATAACCTATGACCAGTAAACAGTGGCCCAATAGCAGAATCAAATAAATTATGCTTACAGAGATGGTATCAACTTAAAAAAAAAAATTAGTAAGCTCACAAAAATCACACAATGATAACTAAATTAAATTGTTTTTGGGACTAAATGTAAGTTTCCCTACATTTGATCATTTTTATTCCTTAGACATTCTTACTGATATTCGGTTCACAGTGTTTCACATTTTCTATTGTTATTATCATATGCATTTTTTAATCCTCACCGCGTCAGGTCAAAAACGATTAGTTGTCTACTTTTTATTTTGCAATCATAGTTCAATTTAATGCATTTGTTACTCAACTTATTTATTTATTTGGAAAAATATTTTAATAAAAAAATAGTTCAGAACACCGAAATGTAAGATAAATAAATATTGCTATGGGACCCTCAGATCTACATGTCATGGGTTAGTAACCGGATTAATAAGTTTTTAAATCAGAAAACGACCAATTATCAGCATTGGTTGATGAGTTAAATATTTTATGAAAAATGTAAGAAATTATGCATGTTGGTTTATAAAAAATATATATTATTGTGTTGATTAATATTGAAACTCCTTAATTTTTGTCTATTTCTACTTAAATTACATAAAATAAAATTTTAAAATCGGGTGAACTATTTATTTTGTTGAAGTTAAGAAAGAATTAAACACTGGTAAAGAGTTTTAAATGAAACATTTTTACTATAACCGTCTTTATTATGAAGTGATATTTGGCATTTATTCTTTCTAGTGTAGACATAAGAAAGGTCTGAGTGAGGAGCCCTGGAGAACGCCTGCATTTAATGCCTTATCTGTTTAGATCGCTGAATCCTTTTAATTCCTCACCAACCGCCCACGGCAGAAGGCCTTTATACTCCTGACTATCCATCATCCTTTTAGTACCTCCGACCTGTCTCAAGGAGAAATGACCTGGGTACTCAATTTACATATGTTCGCTACTCTCTCCTGACCAGTTATCCAATTCCCATGCGGTTCCCAATGAGATAATCGATGAAAGTAAAAGTATTAACTTCTTAAAATAATTTTTGCTTCTTTTTAATTTGCATAAAAATATTAGAACTTATCGAAATAATTGTTAATCAACAAATTATCTGATTAGAAAAGAAATAACTTATAAGATTTAAAGGTCTGAAAAAGTGTTTCTCTGATCTTGACTTAGTTACAGTAGGTCCTGAAAGGAAATTTCTCATCCAGATATTTGTTGGTATTTCATCACAGGGGTAAAAAAAACTGCTGTTGGTTATTACTGCCCTCATTACTACATAAAAAAAAGTTTATCTGCAATTTAAAAAGTAATTTATATATTTTAATCTCTAGTTTAAGATTAGTTGTATTTATCAATTATAATAGAATATATTCATTTAGCTTCAACATTCTTTATCTCTTCATTTTAAATATGCAACGTTTCACTCTACCATTGCCAGATCTTCGATATAATTATTTAAAATAGGTCTCGGAGCCACTGGTTTCAATCTTCGTGGAAGATTGTAGGGATGGGTAATGCTAGATAGCGATTGGGCTAAGGGGTTAGGATGATGGATGGGTTCGTCATGGAATGTGGTGAATTTGGATTTAATAAGGTCTAATACAAATGAAATATTAAGGTCATGGTGTGGGGTATTGTTGATTATATAGTAAGGAGCGTTGACTATTGTTCGAAGGACTTTTGACTGAAAGGATTGAACGCGTTTAATATTGGAGTTTTTAGCTATCCCCTGCAATTATAGTCCATAAGTACAAATAAGTTTTATTATTGTTTTGTTAACTTGCAATTTGATGTCTTGCGAAATCTATGTTTCTTATGATACAATCCATATGATTGTCCAAATCTTCGGAGGAGTTCTTGTCTTTTAAATATGGTACTTACAATGGGAACTGGTTATTTTTTCAACTAAATACAATTAAAGGTACTTTAGAGGAAGATTTTTTGAAAATCTGTATTTAAGCCCTGTAAGACAACACCACATCGATGAGGATAAGACCTAGCTGGTAATAAAGACCACTTTATTGCTCATTGGTATTCAGAGCTTAATCAAAATCGCTTGAGCCGTTTAAGAGAAAATTAAAAAAAATTGTGAATCATTGATTTCATAATAATTCATGCCACTTACTGTCGTTCAAGGTGTATTTTCTTCAAAAACTCGAATTCGAAATTTTATGCGATCGCTATACTTTTCCTTACTATATATTTCATTTCTGTTAAGTGTTAATAAACATAATGTTAATGTGAATATGGATTTGTTATTGAAAAGAATGACTCTTTTTTTTTTCATCGAATCTTCTTTGAGAAAGTTTATGAATATCTGACGAATTGTTAAGTATTTTTATGTATTTAGTTTAGGTTTTATGTTTCAATAAAAAATTAAAAAAACGTATTTTTTTAGTTAGTGTTATTAATTAATTAAGGTCGAGCTGTAAGTAACTTCCGTCATCTCATTAAATAACAAAATTATATTAACTTATTATGTACTAGCTACTATTTTCTATAACTTTCTCCTATTTTTCTGGCTGTTAATCAATTCCTTCCATCTAAAATGTGGTTGGTTTGAACTGGAAGACGTTTTCGACTTGCTCTTCAGAATTAAAGGTTTTTACTTTTAAAGACCCTCCATTTCAGAGGTTAAAAAAAAAATTAACGTAACGTGTATTAGACCAAACAGTTGACAAAAGACTAAATGAAGCCTCGGCTATGTAGTGAGAACAAAAACTTGTCATCGTAACTCAAGGTGGGTAGATTCGGACAATAGATTGTACTTAGCTGCAGAAATTACTTATGTCTCGACCTAATACTAACTAAAAGAAATTTAAACGAATGAATCAAGTCATCTAAGTAAGAGAAGGAAGCAACTCGAAAAATTCTGATTGGCTGCTCAAATGTTTTAGCTTTATTATTGTCTTAAAAATCAGATATGGTAAGTATAATACAAATAAAATACGGGTCCGTCTGATTAAGCCATTTAAATTATTTTTATAGGTAGGTATGGTTCCTCTACTTGTTAATCAAAACCATTTAACTAAATGATTTTCACAAAATGTTTCCTGTAACTGAAAAATCCGTTTTTTATCAATTTTTTTTCCACTTGTGTTTTGACGCCTTGATCATTCGATTCTTATCCTTTTGTTTCATGTTATAACTAACTTAATAAATTAGGATGTTTACTGTAGGGTTTAAATATTTACTATGTTGGAGTAATTATTAAATAAATAAAATGTAAAAATTTTGTTCTAGTTATTTCTTTACTATTTATAAAAAATAGAAACTTCTGCTTGTTTTGAACGTCCCAGAAATATAACGGTCAAATTTCCTACCGTGAACGGATATACTGCATCGGATTCGGATGGTACTCGGAGCACATCCAATCTGTAATGGCGGTTGTGGAAATCGTCTTTCTGGAATCCGCTAACAGTTCAAAACCTGCGCATTACCCGAAGGAGGATTCGGGATTGGAGATTTCTTGATAAAGATGAAAATACCCGGCCGGAGTTGGCTCTACGCTACCATTAGCGGCGATAGCGAGCCCTTACTAGCTCACTATCACATGTACTTTCTATCGTTTACCATAAATAACACCACATTTACATAAAAGTCGCATTAGAGCTTTCAATTCACGAGAATCTTAGATCATGGGAGTATTAGTCCTTATCGGACAAAGGTTCCTCATAGAATACATTACCTTTCTCTTGATGTTACAATAGATAAAACGTTAACTAGGAAATATAAAACATATATCAATCCTCAATGAAAGCTGAAAAAAATTAAATTTAGTTCGGAATAAATAAACCTTGACGGTCTAGAAGACTGGAAAATAAAGATTTTGTTAATCCCGATTTTATTTTTGTAATAATTTAAAAATAAGTTTATAACCTGGATTTAGGCCTGGTTCAGCCAATCTCACTCTTTTATACGGAGCTCCATGTCTTGATGGGAAAAAAATATAAAATGTAGAGTGGTAGTAATTTGTTTGATGCACATTGCGATCTTTACGAGATAATAATGTCAAGATAAATGGAACGAATATTTGCCCGCCTGGTCCGCCCGCATATCTCTATTAGACTCATTGTATTGTCTTAAATATTTACTTACGCGTAGAGCTGTATTTGGAAACCTTGATTATTCTAAACAATTGAGTCTTTTGGTTGTATATAAATAGGGCCATCGGAATTTCATTTTTATGGACTGGAACGGACCTGAAAGCAGTTGCAGAAAATTTCTATTTCTGTTATATCTGATTAGTTCAGACATCATTAATGCAACGAGGTAAATTATGATTTCAATAAAACAGCGCATGTCCTGTCATAAGTTTGAAAAACTAATAAAGTCTAGTGAAATTGCAAGTTAATCTAGAAGTAATACTAAACTGATTTCTTTCATTGGATTCTAACGTAAAACGTTTTTAAAATACGATAATAAAAGTTTAAACCTACTCCCTGGGGTAGTGTAGGCCTAATATGGTCCCTAGTTCAAAATGGACACCATATATTTTTAGGTTTATAGTCAATAATAACTCCTAAAGTTGTAGTTCAACTGTGGAAATTAATTAAATTTGAAGGATTAATTTTCGGAACCTTTGGAATATAATATGTATGTTAATGGATGTATATATCATCTTAGAATCAATGTTAATTTTTTATTGTGTTTTTATGCAAAAACAATAAAATGTGTGCCTATCAAAAGTTTCTAATAATCTGATTAACTGGATTAGTAATAACTGTAATGGAAGTATATAAATATACTGCAAATTGGTTGGTATTACAGCTATTTCTAGTAATTAAGGAGTTAATAATCATAATCATCGCAAAATATATGGCAGACATTTTGAAAAATGTGCCGTATAGGACTGGAAGTGGTGTTTAAAAACTTTATAAATGTTCATCACACATGCTCAAACATTCCTAACATATTTTTCTATATTTTTAATAATTAAAGATGATTTTTTATGATTAAAATAAATAAAATAAATAATCAGGAAACAGAGGTCGAAACACTTGTTGATATTGTTTCTCATATCACGTTCCTGAATTCGTCACTATTTTCTCATTCCAACTATCAATGTCCTGGGCGCTTCCTTTTCCGCTTGCTCGAACGAAAATGATGCATAACAATAATGCCACTACCCACTATAGCAACTCGCTTAGGCAATAGATCTACTGTCTGTCAAAGCTGAATAATTTATAGAAATACTTAAAGCAAATGTCATAATACCAATAATGATTTTCTGGGCTGTGTTTCAAACTGTGACTTCGGCTATTACGAAGTTCATTTTTTTATCCGAAGAACTTTTGTGAGCAAATCAAGATTTCATTTCATTCGTAACGAAAAATCCACAATCAACCCTGATGAAGGCTTGAAATAATTCCTAGCTTCTATAAACTTATTAAATAATAAAATAAATAACCTCCTGGCCTAAAATAAATCTCTAACTTCTGAAATATCTTCTTCTCATACAAAATTAGTATTGATGTCCTTCAGTAATTGTATATTATTCCACTGTCTCTAGCCACTTTTCTCTTTTAAAATAGTATCTATTCAGAGTTGAAAAAATAATAATTAGATTTATGATTTGTTTACAAAACCAGATCAAATATAAGGTGATTCCCATTACCTGATAAATAATAACTTGTTAAAAATGTGACTTGATTAGAGTATAGTATCAAGCGTGTTTGAAAAAAAAAATTGTAAATATAGTTTTAAAAAAGTATGTGAAAAAGTAGATTCTCTATTCTTCAGACTGATCAAGTTATATTAGGTTTCTATAAGGCGCGTGATGTTCCTGCCCACTGTCCTTGATTACAGTTATCAGAAGTTAGGAAAAATTCATGACTTTAGATACAACCAGTGGTGTTTTTCAAATCTTTTACACATTTTTCGACTTTTATGTATTTCCCTTAGTCCGCCCTACAATAATGACACTGTATTCCATGGTATAATATCCACTAAATGTATCAGTTCCGAATATCTTAGATTATTTCGAAGCCAATCAGTACGTTTTCAAAAAATTATATTAATTTAAAAGTTATAGTGAATTGTATATGATGATATCACAATAATAAAAATAATAAAAAACACAAATTTAACTGACAAAAAGAAGAAAATATATTATAAAAGTTTATTTTTTTAAGTTTTATAATTTTTCCTATGCAATAGTTTTGAAAAAGAATTAATTTAGCTTTTTTTTCTGAAATTCAATAAAAGTACAATTAGTATTCAATTCATAAAATATAATATGTAATTCAATAAAACATAATTCGTTAAGATGTTACCTAACAGAGTTCACACAATCCTAGCCAGAGATCTCTAAGGCCTGCCCGACCTACAGCGAAAGGGAATTAAGCACTATCTCGCAGTTTCGAAACTGAATAAAATTAGTGCATTCCTCCACGTTTTGCCACCTCGGCAGCTTAGGTTGTCATTTACCTTCCAAATGTCTGATGCCTCTGGCATTGTTTAACTTCTTGTAGTGTTAAGGGGTCAGAGTTTCCATAATCTGGATTCGAAGGAATGCTTCTTGTATTTATTTTTATTTCTAAAAAATCTTTAGAAAAGAACCAATTAACAGTTCATACAGGATAGATAATAAAGAAATATGTGTGCTGAAAAAGTAAAAACCCAAAAGTATATTCTATTGGCACTTGTTATTGTAGCAATATAATCAAAATGATTTTTTATTCTTTCCCCCGAACCATATTTAGAAAATAAAAAATTTAGACTGTTTCGAAAAGTTGAAAAAATTAATTTATCATTATTTGGATTCACTATCTTTAAAACTACACTCACACTAAAAATCTTAATAAAACATCATTTAAAGCTAAGTCAATTTTCTAAAATATGAGATCTGTTTAACTTCAATTGTTCTGAGATTCAGATTTCAAAGCAACTTTTCTTTTTAAAATAATGAAAAATCAATATTTGTGACTTTATTTTGGCAAATATAGAAACTGCTGCTATTCCTTATGAAAGACGTAGAAAGATTTGGTATTGTGGTTAGTTTCCTTGATTTTCGCAAAATATTAATTTATCATTGTTTGGAACAAAAGTTTTGGTTTATGATAAGCTATATCTCAGGAACTATTAGATGTACAATTGCCAATTAGCATTTAGATTAAAGATTAGGTCTATCCCCGTAGGACCAGCATTTTCCATGATATTCGCCAAGATTGATTCGTATCAGAGCTCATGCAAAAGTTATGCTACTTTAAGTAAGGTGATATAAAGTTTTTTTTAGTGTTGCAGGCAGTTGTAAGGATATGAAGGTTCTAATGAAAACTGAATGAAATTTTAGGTCATTTGTATGACATATAGTGTATCCTTTTGTAGTCTAGATAAAAATTAAACCTTTTTCTTACTGAAAATAACGCGCAAGATTTTCTTTACTTCTTTTCTTAACTCAAAAAGGACTTTTTTGTAATTCCTGGAACTGCCGCCATGTTATATTTCCCCTTACAAGTTTTCATTAAAGCAATCCAAAATTAGGTTGAAATTACTTGTTTTTTTTTCTCCTCTTGACTAAAATCGTTTGTACTGTGAGAGTCAAAGTAGTTTTTGAATAAAATTTGATACCTTGTTTTTTTTCAATGATCATTATTCATTCATGTTGGATATAATACTATAAAGAAAAACACTTCTTCCTGATAGACATTGTGAATTAATTATATAACTAAAGTCCTCAATCAATATTATTATTATTGGCGCAACAGACCGTGGAACTCCAAGGTCTCGCGCGTTGTACTTAAGAAATACATTTCGCGTTTCGTGACGTGGTTTTCATAGGGTGGCTTCGTTACTCTCCGGCCTATTTTTGTAAGTTCCACCATTGGCTAACGGGCTTCACACATGAGTGAGTATTGTATAATTATATGCTTGAAAAAATCCCTGATTGGGCCGGAAACTCGAATTCGCAACCTTTGGGTTTGTAATCAGGTGCGTTACCACGCTGCAATAAAGGAATCATATTTCATATCAAGGAAACACAAGACATACTGAATATTTTCCATAATTTCAACCTGAGCTATTTTTTTTTTAAAGAAGGGTTCTGGTTTTATATAATAACTTAAAGTAATATTGGTATTATTACTAACTTTGGTTACTAATAAATATTTGTGTTTGCTATTTTTGTACCTTTCTCGACCGACTCTTGGATCATCTTATTACAGTCATCACATAATGTTAAATAATTATTCAATATTTAATACTAACGCAAAATATTTTATTCAGCGATTAGAAAAACAACAAAAACTCATTGTAAAAATTATGACATTATGAATATGACTAAATTATTAAACTTTTATCATAAAATATATTTGAGTGAATAATGAATGTATATTTTTCTTTTCAACAATTATGTATTATTTTTCCTTCGGCTTTGTTCATTTATCCCTTCCAATAATTCAGTGCACGTTTCCAACATACTTACTCAGAATTTCAGTTCAGAAACTCATCTCCTTCCCCCCCCCCTCTTCAAATAAGGCCCCAGAGTCACCTCCAACCAACCAAACTCAGATTAGAATGCAAAGGATGGCCACCTACCATAACGATCAGTTTATTTGGGAATCCTTAACTAGATATTTTTAGAATATCCTATAAAATCTGTGACCCAGAAAGTAGATTTATACTTTCCAGCTTAAAAACATCTAAACGAGGTCTATAAAGTAAGTTAGTAGAGAGTTTGAACAGTTCTTCAAGGGCCAGGCATTAAGGTAAAAAGGAAGAATTTGAATACCAAATGCGGCCGACGCTGCACGCGTTTGCTTTGATAAAACGATTATGACTTCGGTGGCGCTTCAACCTGTCACCATAAATTATTCTCGAGTTTAAAGAAAAGAGCTCATGTCTAAGACAAGTTTACCCTGGGGTTGAAAGGGAACTGATTACTTGTAAATAAACCTTTTACTTACAAAATAATATAGGAGATTAATTTTTGTTTGAATGGAGAATTCTATACTTTGGGATAAATAAAACAAAACTAAAATAGCTTCTTAAATTAAGTTTTAGAGTTACAGAAAAAAACAAACTTAAAAGTTGTTTTTTCAATTAGTATACCTGGAGAGGAGACTATTTCTGAGTTTAAATAGAAAAAAAAAGCTACAGTAAACTCAAATTAAAAACTTTATTTATATTTTTCGCCTTTGTGATATATTGTTTTAACAAAAAAATTATTAAAACTTGATACTATAGACAATTGTTATTTATTATGTCTTATTTCCTTGATAAGGAGTACAAGGAAGCCATTATTGATATGTAATTAAGAAGGATCTTTATTTCAAAGATTGTTAGCCTTTGAAGATAATAGGCATCGAAACTTAAATGGAATACTCATAAGGATCATATCATCACATGTACCAAGGTCGCTTGTTAAGTTGGTTCCATATATTTTGTTTCCTTTGCTTCATCCTTTTGTCGCTTTTCTGCAGCAGCATCTGTTTGTTTTGATTAATTTTTATTATAACTAATTTAGTCGATCTGTTGCTCAAAAATTTATTATTGTATTTTTTCTTAATAATTTATTGTAAAATGCGGTTAAGTACGATTAAAACGGTATTAACAAATACTCTTTTTTTGGCAACAGGTGAATTGTGATGGTTAAAATTAAATCTGTACCACTACAACCCATGAAGGGTCAGGGGTTCAGTACTTTGTAAAGAAGTACTGTTACTAGACCAAAGGTTGTGCAAGGAGGTGATTTGTTCAGAATCACGCTCGATTGCCAGATTTTTACCCAATTTAAGAGGCTGGGTGGATCCCAGGAGGCCTCCAAGAACCCACAGGAGTTGACTCACGGCTACAGTGTAACAGAAAACAATTTTCTGTCCAGCCGGATTCGAACTCGAGTCCTGGAGTTAGTAGCCACGCGCTTTACCCCGTGGCCACCGCTCTCCCGATAGTTAAATCAGATTGGTATTATCTATGTTAAATAGGTAGGTGTAAACTCTATTATAAAGCAGTATTGCTTCCATTATTTGTATCGATTGATAAAAGATAAAAATATTTGGTTTTTATATTTTCGTTATTTATGTTTAACAAATATAGGGTGTTTTTTTAAGCCCGATAGAACTTGAAATTGTAAAAAATAACACAAAAAATTAAATTGTAATCAAAATTTTTTTTTTATACGAAAGATCAATACGTGACATTAACATTTGAAAATGATTTCGGGCATATGGGCACCGCGGCTGTTCTTGATGAAGCGCATTCTGGACGTCCAATTTTGGGCCACTTTTTCGAGCACTGCTGGCCGTATGTCACGAATAACACGAACAATGCTGGCCTCCAAGGCGTCAATTGTTGCTGGTTTATCAGCATAAACCAGTGACTTCACGTAGCCCCACAGGAAATAATCGAGAGGTGTCAAATCGCACGACCATATGCGGCAATTTTGCTTATTAACAAACCCGTTAAGCCAAAAATGCGCCTCATCGCTGAACACAATTTTACAGAATGCGCTTCGTCAAGAACAGCCGCGGTGCCCATATGCCCGAAATCATTTTCAAATGTTAGTGTCACGTATTGATCTTTCGAATAAAAAAAAAATTTTGATTACAATTTAATTTTTTGTGTTATTTTTTACAATTTCAAGTTCTATCGGGCTTAAAAAAACACCCTATAGTTGGGCATTATAAAGATATATCACTACATTTGGTATTTTTAATACCTTTACCCTATAGACTAATCTAATTGATACTTTAACTTTTAAAATTTAATTTATATAATTATTACATGGCTCGCAACCTCGTTCAAGTTTTTAATTTTGGCTCTTGAGGCTTTAAAGTTTGGCAACCCTGGTATATCAGATAAACGTTTTCAAAGCGTATAATTGTTATATTTAAAGTGACTGTATCTTCAATGGAATCGTATGCACTATCAACTATTATGCCAAACGTAGATGCTGTCATCTTAGCAACTATCACACAGTTTACACCATAACAGTAGCTGCAATAGCTTAAAACTATAGTGACAGGTGTGTGAACAGGCTTTTTACTATTGATCTTTCATTGTTATGGACACTATACCGCACTACAGGGTGACACTTTTTACTAACTGATTGTACAATAAATAGGGATACAAAGTAGAAAATATAAATACCATTTTTAATTTTTTTTTTGTGCATACCTTATGAATATTTATGTGCTAGTTGTTATCTATTTACATAATCGATGTAGTTCTTGTGATATTTTTCCCTGCACTTTTATGTCTCGAACTAGATCTTGAAGTTAATGCATTCCTGTTTTTTGCTGTTGAATCAAAGTAACTAAAAGATATTCCACGGCCTGCTATATCTACCTATTTTAAAAATGCAGACTCGAATTATACAGGTACCTAAGAGAGACATTTGGGGATGTGAATAAAAACTTAAACATCTCAATTATTCATTCTAATGTTAGGCTTATATGAGCAACATACCGAACTCGCTTATATGAAAGACCTTAATCTTATTATTCCGCTTGAAAGTATTCAGGTATAGTTAATACAATTGTCATCACAGGTGTTCGGCTGTATATCATTGGGCCCTCTGCAGGTAGTATTGTGTCTCCCATCCTTAGTAAGAATCATCATTTATAACTTGCTTCCTTATTATTTTTTGTTTATTCTTATTTTCTATTACGTATTAATCTCACAATAAGTTAATATGAGAAAAAAGTACAGAAATAGTGCAGTTTAGTATTTGTTATAATTGTAATTAAAAAAAGTACTATAACTTTACTAGTTTATCCCTATGAGAACTCTCGCATGAGGTATGTTGCCTTATCTTTATATTTTATTATTCAAAGTATAAGCAATATCATTCTCATTTAAATAAACAATATAATATTATCAAGAAGGTCCATTCAACACACACTATTTTTAAAGCTCTATTCATTATAATGACTATCTTTAAGTAACAGTTTACGCACTAAATAATTACGTTGCTTCACTGTAAAATATCACTTCAGTTTTACAGTTAAGGTTAACCTCAGTGTTAATTTATAAGAGCCTTGCATGAGACCCTCTTGAGGCCTCAAAGCTATATCGTACTTGAGCCGATGTTTTAGGTGGGCTACGATTTTTTGTAAGAACCTGCAGGTCTGGATAATTTGAAATCCAGTGAATCCTTTGCTCAAAAAAAACCAAACATATTCAGAAACAGACAAAATAATTATATTTATTAATGTATTTTTTGAATATTTTGAACTAAAATTGTTCTAAACATGCTTTGAATATCACTGTGTCATTTTAGCAATAAAACCTATGAATAAGTTAAGACTTAAGATAAAAATATTGTTATTTAAGCACAGAACAACAGGTTAAACACATTTAATACAACAATTTTCAGAATCTTAAACATGACCTATTTCAAAAAAATACCATTAATGTTTGAATAAATAAAAATCGGCTAAGCCGTCCGCTCATCAGTAAACTAACTTCAGAATAATGTTTGACCTATGCCTAATTCCTGCGTATCTCAAAAACGGTTCATTATGGGGCTTTGAAACACACAGCCTGGTTTACGTTATCTTAAAAAATGGTTAACGTTTTCTTAAAAATACATATTTTAAACTTCTCAAATTGATCCCTTAATGAGTAATATTGTAAATAAAGTAAAATATAAATTTGATATAAAAAGCTTCATTTTTTAATCAAAGTAAAAACTATTCCTCCATTTCCATAAATCTCCAACAACTGTATGTCGCATAAGAAGATTTAAAAAAAATCTGATATCGTTAGGTGCAGAAGTGTGTTAAATTTACATGGAATAACCCATTAATTTTTATATATAAACAGATTATGGTGAGAGTAATTCTTAAAAATATAAAACGTTAACATGATGAGTAATATTTCTTGGTGTTTTAACATTGTAGTTTTTTGATAAATTTAATTTAACTTAAAACGTCTATGTATAAATTTGAAATGAAATTTTGTGGTAATAAAATTGATTACAAAAAAAAAGATGGTATTATATTTTTTTATTATATAAATGATTTTTCACCAAATCCAATATGGTCATAATTATCAAGATTCCATATTTATCAATGCTATAAGTAAATAACTAAAAAAATATAGCCTTTATTAGTTTATTTATTATTAATTTATACTAGTTTCATTATTATATTGATCTTGTGACAAAACCAACTCTCTTAATTTAATGAATAAATTCATTTATAATTAGCTATTTATCATTGAGAAGGTCATGATGCTGTTTTTCGATAAAATACACTATTTTCTGTCCTTTGAATCCTGTCTGATTTATACATCAGTCCCACACTCGATAAATTTTACTGCCCATACCTCTTATTAGAACGTCCATTTGCCAGTTTATTACTTGAGGTTATTGATAAATGGACAACTTCAAACTAGAAAATGGAACACCATTCAGATTTATTGATATTATAAATTTAATTATTAGAATATATATAGGGACTTTTAACACTAGCTCGCACTTAGTATTCCTCCCAGTTAGCCCGTGGATGCATGTTATCAGAAGGGTTCTCTGCTCTTAAATAAAACTGAAAAAGATTTAATGGCTCCGGCTCTCTCGGTGACTAGAATAGTAATAAACCTCCATCTTAATATCACCCTTCTCTCCTTCTCTAGTCTTGCCAACTCGGTTGCTTAGTTCCAATTACCTTCCGTTATATTTACAACTATTTGACCATTTCGTGAGTAATTTCCTCGACTGATCGCCAACGAATTTTATCGCCAATCAGCGAACTGGAGAAGGAATCTACAAGTAAATTGGCTGTCGCTTTACGGAGGTTTGGGGATATTTATGTTATTGCTTTCAGAGGGGAAATATAAGAAAGAGGCAGCTGGCTCCTTGTTTCGATTTACATGTAAAGCACCGCTCGTATTTAATGAGACACCGCGTCGTCGCCAAAGCCGATCGAAGGCGAAAATGCATTTAAAAGTAAAGAGGGTTCGATCCCAGTTCATCAACCCCTCCTTGAAATGGTACTATGTTAATATTTTCTAATCTAGGACAGATTAGTTGGAGATGATAGCTCACACTACTGTAGGACCGCTAGAAATGTGTTTCCAATTTAAGTATGAATTCTTATATAGTACTATATCTAAGTTTTGGATTAAATTTGAAACAAAAAAAAAATAGTTGTTTTTTTGTTTACAACGGCTTACGATTTACGACATACTAATTGACCTAATTAATAAGTTATAGTTATTTTACTCATAATTTAAGCTGTTTAATTTCTTATATTATAACGTTTTCGCTAGGATGTTATATTATATGAACCGTTTAGACGTTATTGAAAAATACCTATTTTATTAAATCAATTAGCTGATTAGTAACAGTTCTAGAACCGCTAGGATATCTGGTGTGATTTATTTCAGATATTTCGTACTCGTCAAAACGGTTTCCACTTGTCAAGTATTCGTAGTATAGTTGAAGTTGGGCGGTAATTCGGAGTTAATTAATTTGATATTGTTTTTATTAAAAATATTTAGCTAATGAAGCTAGATGAGGAAAGGGTGCTAAATATTATGGCATTATTTCCCTAGCCTTTTTTCGTAGACAGCAAAACCCCAGGTTTTCGGGTTTTTTATGGCTTTCTTTTTTTTTTTTGGACACCTGCTGAGGATTATACTTTTTCCGTTTTATGATGTAGATTGTCTTCGGATATATATTAGTCGTTTGGGAAGTTATGGACTAATAAAACCGCCAAATGATTTGTTCTGTTGGGGTTTAGGACTGCTAAGTATAAAAGCCACAATAAATTTTATCATTTTCATCTAAGTTGGATGTTGCCTTTTTCTTTTTTTTTTATTAGCTGTTTTCCGTTATTTATTGGTCGTAGTCTTGCCAATATTTACTCCGCTGATAAGAATAAATCAATAGGTTAATACTTCTTATCTGTTATCAGTAAATCCGTACGTGATTTAGGTGGTCCTTTGCGGACATTTTAATCAGTTTTTTATCGTTGCATTCCCTAATGTTAAGAGCTATTTGGTTATTCACACCAGGAGAGTGCTCAAATTACTTAAACACAGCAAAATTACAGACTAAAATAGTTTAACTCCTTCATTCTGTTCTTTGAAAATATTCAAGAATTATTTTCCTTCTAATTCTGTTGTCAGATTGAGTTACGGCATTAACTTCTTTACTATAGCTCAAGTACTTCATCGTTAATAAATTATTTTAATAAATCACGATTGCTTTTAATCATGAGAGATAGTTGGCCGTGGATGACTTATACGAGGAGAAGAGGGTTGGAGGGGAGGGTGCGATCAAAATATAACACAAGTAAGTTAAAGTAATTTATTTAATCGTGCCTACGTTTTAGCTAGAATTTCTAGCCTCCATCAGGGCTAAGAACAGAATAAGATAACCAATGAATACAGAAAATAAAAAATAAAATATAAACAGAATGACATAAAGTAAATAATTGTACAGAATAGAAATTAATAAAATTCAAGTGATGAAAGAAGTGGGAAATAAAATGTGTACATAGGAAAATAAAAAAATAGGTAAAATAACATAATTAAAGAAAGTAAAATAAAAATTGAATTTATATAATGCAAAGAAATATAAATGTTTTGGCTTATTAATAATTTTGAATTGGTTTTAAAAACTTATAGGTCCAGTAAATTGATTTAAAAATGATTAAATCCACTTAGGCTCATACTTCGAGATTGATACTACAGCTGTTAAAGGGAAAAATCGGGGTTAATAAAAAACTGAAAATGTTTAATCCATGATATCAGAATTACTGGAGTAAAATCTATATTATTTCATTTATATATTTTCTTGAGTTTTTCGATAATAACTAACATAACTTAAAAAAAAAATAACAAAAAAAAAACTACTTATACTTTAGGGCCAGCGTGCTGTCCCAAATTCTTTTCTTTTAATTTTCAACTTGAATAATTTCCTGGAATTAGATTCTAAATTCTTCGATTTCTTCCCAGAAATGCGTTAAAGTATCAATAATGTTTATTCATTCTTTTCAACTTATTGATTTTTTTTTTTAAATCCTTGTTTTAATTAATCAATGTAAATTTGGACATGCGTCTAACTTGTAACCCTCATACAAGTTTTAAAAGACAGGAAAGCGACATAGATCCCGACTGTTACAACACTCACTAGACAAACAGCCCAATCCATTACAAAGGACTAATCTGCATGGCTATATTAAGGTCAATCTGGACCTTCGTTCGCTGTTGTGCTTTGTGGCTCCACTAAACCATCGAATTCCTCCCGTATCCAATCGTTACATTTTAAAATCCTTCTTTAAATCTTCAATGCTTTTTACTTTGTCACAAATACAATCATCTATTTAGAGCTTTAATGTTACGTACGTAGCTGATCTTAACCGAATCAGATATGAATCCTTTCATTCTAAACTCCTTAACAACCCAAACCCATTAGTTCATAACCTATATTCATGACATTCCTCCTAGCTGACTGTAAACAAGATAGTCTCAAGACCATCTTAATGTAAAGATTTCATTGGATTGCTTATCAATAGGTAGTTTCTCCACAAGTCTGTATCATACCATTGTATAATAAAACACACACCACATTTATGGTGATAAAAATATATTAAAAAATTTGTAATTGTTTGTTAATTTCAATAAATAATTTTTTTTTAAAATCACTGAGCTTCTGCATTTGTTTACAAAATGTTACATATTTTTAAATAATCGTTTATATTAATTTGTATATTTGAAATCCAGTAATACGAAATGGGTAAACTAATAAAAAATCGATATAATTGTACATTCAAACTTTAATTATAGATTGAATTTGGAATTAGGGAAAACTTTTTTTTTTTGTCTGCCAGCTTTAAAACTTCGGTATTTGTTATTAATTTGCTCTTCATGTCTACCTATAAGTACTGTATAACTAATTTTAAATTTTTATTTTATTGTTTGTCTAAAAGCTTTCTTCTCTGTTAGAATGTAACTTTTTATTTTTATTACACCAAATTTCAGAGATTAAAATCGGATTATATGTGAAAGATGTGAAGAAACCTTAATAGAAAATCAATATTAAATTTAATGGTAATTTTTAAAATGCAAATATATTTGTTTCCCTACAATTTTTCTCTTTCTCTCTTTTTTTTCAGTTCTACTTATCTGGGTTTGATGAGAATTCGCTTGGTCTTTTTTAAGTAATAAGAATGTATAGAAAACATAACATAACAATGACATTCAAGTATGCCTTCTAAATAATTTACTATCGTATTGGTTTTTTCCGGTTCTCAATGGATTTTATCATACTATAAAATTACGAATATATAATGATATACGATATATATTATTTTCGATACTCATGTATTATTAATTTTTAATTTATTCAGATTAGTATAATACGTTTTTATCAAATCAAAGTCTTTTATAGTTTTGTACTGGTTCTATTCTAGCTGTAGACCACCAATAATGCACAACATTATAATAAAGACATCCTTTTCTACTTAATTTTTTTGTTTTGAACATTACCTGACTACTAATACTCCCAGAGAACATCATTCAACACAAAGACAGAGCATTAATCCTCCCGCTACATGACTGCCCCTATCTCTATTTAATATTCTGTATGGTGTTGCTCGCTTATGACGAAACCGTTCATAAATTCGGAACATCACGAAGTAGAAGTACTAATTATAGCTTTCATAATTCGTTTTGGCACCGTCTTTTGGAAAGTCATCGTTCCCTGATTGTACAATCTAATGAAATTACACAATAACATGAAAATTAAATGGCCTAAGGAAGGGAAGTTTAAATTGAAATAGCTGGAAGCATCAATAATAATTCATAATCAATTATCGATGACAATGGAGGCGTGATGAGCATCTTTATTGCGTCACGAAGCGTCATTAAATAATCATCTACTTCTTCATTTGGCTCCTGGGTGGTTTCTTCTGGAAATATAGGGTAAAAATAATTAGATTCGTGAACATTGAAATGATTTTTTTTAATTAATCAAGCATAAAATTAAAAGAATTATTTTTGAACTTTAATCAGTATGCATTAGGTTACAAAAATGAAGAAATATATTTAATAGTAATTTAGGGATGGCACCGATGGATTTGATTTTGATATGACATTTGATTATACATGGTAAAATTTAAGTGCTTCATGTTTATTTTAGTTTTAGTAAATTGGTCTTAAGTATTTTAGAATTTTGTTTCTAAATTTATTCTGATTTAGATCATGTTTGTTTTATTTTATCAATAATAATTTTATATTTTAATTAGTATAGGAGATGTGGAGTTTTTGAGTTACGATAAATTATTATTATTATTTTTTTTTTCGTACCCTAAAATAATAGTGTTTAAACCCCCCGAGTAAAATTGTGTTAAACCCAGCCTTACTGCAAATCTACAGCATGAGGGGAATCACCAATAATAATTTTAACTTCGTAGCCATGGTCGTTTTTGAGGTACAGTGATCAAGTCATATTTTAGGCAATACCTATTATTTTATATCTTAAGATAAAGATATAGCGTGTTTCCTTGGAAACCTGCGTAGCATATTTACAAAACACACTTATATCTAAAGTTTAACCTTTACTAATACTGGCCCGATTTAGATGATTTCATTTTTGCATTGTAAAGGGTTATGTTATATTTAAAATAAGTAACCATAATCTTCCAGGAGATGTATAGTTTCAAAGTTAAAAAAAAAATTGCCTTTAGGCATTTGAAATATTTTTTTTTTTACAAACCATTTATTGTCTCAATTTTTTTAAACAACTTTAACTGCTTCTCTGTAACATAAAATGAACCACCATTAATAATTTCAACTTTATAGGCATTGTCTTTTTTGAGATACAGTGATCAATAATTAGCATGTTATACATGACAATTATATCTGGTTTATATAATTTTAACAATCTTACTATATACGGTGTTCATAAGAATGGATGCGCCGGAAGGGTGTATCTCCTAAATGTGTTTTCGATGTGACGCAAGTAGTTGGAGTGGAAGACCCTCACTATCACAGCTTCCAGTCACACGAGCATTACCGCTGAAATGTGGCTACATGACAGTAACATATTTCGACAAACACCTTTTTGAATCTCCGCCATCCATTCTTTATTCACGAAAACAGGGCTCTGAGTAAAAGTGTACGGGGATTTGTGAAATGCTGGAATTCTTCGAGTTTGATCAGGCTTGTAGCCATTTGTGAGGCGTTCCAGTATTTCTAATTCCTTCTGCGTTCTAAATGGATGCCATTATCAGTTAGCTAATATGGAGAATTATTAATTCTTCGGAGCCTTTTAACGTTAGCTGGAGAACTGGTTTCTGGCTCTCGTGAATCTAAAATCATGGAACCGTGCCTGACTTGGCTTTAAACTCATTAATCATACGAAATAGGGAGAGGTGCTAAAGAGTGCTCGTATTTCTCTGCGTTCCTGCGTGCCTCAAAGGATAGAAATTTATGACCTTAATTACCTAATTTCTCTTTGAACTCCATTTTATCTTTTTAGGCAAAGAATAAAAAATCACTGTAGGATCATTCAAGGGAACTTCTCTCAGCGGACACTCTTTTTTTTAGAGTATAAATTACAAATTATTTTGATTATTGAAGTACATATCTGATTCAGAAGGTATACGCAATAGCTTTGGACAAATGTTTTTATTTTTATTGTATGCGATTATTAATATTTTATTTTTATTAATAATAAGAAAAATTATCCAAATAGTCTGAACCTTTTCTATTAAAACATATTACATGTCCAACGTTTCAGCTGATCCAGCCGCCATCAGGGACAATCTTAATTTTAATGCAACAGCCTCATTTATAAAACTTTGAATGCTATTATTCCTAAATCAATTTAACACATTCAAAATAAATCTTTATTGATCATTCTAACATTTAACAATAAATTCTATACTTCACAATTTTTGTTTATACTAACTATTATTAACTTATAACAACAATATAAATACTTAAAGTATGTTTTAATAAAGAAGGTTGAGACTATATTGCTATTAACAAAACTATCAGTTTCGAACAAGACAACAAAAATATTTATAATCTTTTTTTAACTTCATGTTTTTATTGAAGTAGAAATAATTAATCATTTGTACTTTATTAAGTGTAATTTTATCATAAGTGAAAAGTTATGTTAAAAATAATGTACATGTCATGACTTAATTCGTGATAGTTGGAAAGTATGGAAAATCTTAGTAATATATTTGAAAAAAAAAATCGAAGCGTTTGTCTAGTGAAATTTTAAAAGAATTCTTGAATCGGGAAATTATCTATGTATTCTAAGTAATGATAGTTGATAGCCGATGTCACTAGACTTTATTTTCTTCTTTTAGTTCTAAATAGATTAAAATATAATTTTTACCAAACGGAGATAATTCCAATAAAGAACTGATTTCAGCTTCAGTTGTATAACATAACGCTGCAGATGTTTACAGAAACTAAGTATACGGTTTCGCGTGTTGAAGATTTTTATTTAAAGTTTAAGCGATTGTGAGATTGGATATTTATTTCACTTGTATTGTAGTTAATTTTAATCATAATAAAATATGTCTAAAATGGATGATGAAAAAGAAATATATGTAGACAATTTATCTGATTTTGAGGATAGTGATAATTTTGACTTTTCCAACATTCCTATTTATGCTAGAACTTGTTTGAACAGTACTATTCGTTGAATAAATATTAATTTATATAATTAAAGAATTGAAAGTAATTTATTTCATCTAATAAAAAAGAGGATAATAGTTTTGCGTTTTCTGTAATTCATTTAAAATATTTTGTGGATTTAATTATTTTACCTTAAATTCAGGTGTAAAGAAAGACTTGTTGTATATCATTTTCCATAATTTCTGACCATAGTCCATATCATTTCTACAGATTGTTTCAAAAATTGCCCGCATTTTGTACCGGATTTGTACAATTACCGGACAAATATGTGTTTATGGAAGTTTGACGTTTTTATAAAGATAGTATTATTGATTTTTATATTTTTTATTTACGTGGTATCATAGCTTAAGCGACGGGAAATACACAATTATTTTATTTTATTTTTCGTATTCTTGTATTTTTGCCCCTTTCTAATGGACATCTCCCGATAACGTAGAAATTCATCTTCTATGCGTGTCCGTTAATAGAGATTTCACTATATGTTGTCCAAAAAGTCGAAAATCTGTTTGTTTATGATTTTTGGAAAATAGGAAATTTCTACTTAGATAAATCGAAATTGGTTAAAAATATTTTTGTTCATAAGAGTGTTTTTAATTAGTTAAAGTAGAAAAGTAAAATGCTTTTAAAAAAATTCCTTCGATATACTTAAAATGTATGCATATAATGATGATATATGCATAGATTAAACTGATGGTTTTTTATTGTTTTGAACTGATAGTTTAAAGGTTGTACTGAGTAATAAACGAAATAATTTAAGAAAGTACATATTATTCAAAAATAAGTATTTTGGTATATGAGCCATGCCCATGTCGTTTATACGAACTATATTTTAATAATGTTTAAATTTTTCACTGACAGAAAAAGTAGTTTCTGGTTTCAAACGAAATTAGACGCATATTGTTATGCGGTATAGTTTACCAGTTGCGCCTGCCAGTGCAAGTTTGTTTTTTATCAAACACTTTGTTTAAGAAGATAGTGTATTATTTAAATACATTATTTCATTTAATTTTTCATTTATTTATTTCTTCTTTTTTTTTTAAATAATATAACGTACACGTTTTAAAAAACATCTTATAGTTAACTAAATTTTAAAGAATATCATAATTGCTTTTAATTTTTGTATAATATAATATTCAAAAGAAATATATATTATTTTTTTTTTTTATGCGATTTGTATCCTGCTATTAGTCCTGAAATATATGCAGTGCCTAACCCTCTTGTAATTTACTGGAATGGCTTTTACATGTTACTGGGATGGGGTAATGGGATCATCCTCCTGATTAACAAGCCTTTGATGAATTTATCTCTCTGAAACCGTTTTCATTAGTCGAATTAAAACATTAGAAAAAAAGGAAAGAAAAAAGTAACTCCACAAATAACGATTAGTGCATTTTGTATATCAGATATTTAGCATTGAAGATTTATGGGCATGTGTTCACTGATTAATGGGTTTTTATGTATCTTTTTTTTCCTTCATCAACTAATGTGGGGTAAAAATGTGTGCATAAAAATATCGCTTTGAGATCTGAGTTGTCTTCTGATGAAAGGTTGTGATCTAATATGAATTCATTTAAATATTTTTATTTTGACTTTGTCTAACTAACTCGAAAATGAAAACACAATTGTACTTATTTATTTATTTTTATCATTAATTTTTTTAATAATGTTTTCTACGATAGTATATAATCAATGAATCGGATTTCAAGTTGTTTAACTGAAAAACTTCAAACGAATAAATAACATTTTTAACATTATTTTTCTTGATCCCATTATTATCTCAAATTATAAATAGATATTATTTAAGTTGTTGCAATAAAATAAGTTCATTGATAGGATTTAAAAAGGATCAAACCTAAAAGTTTAATAAGAGATTTTGGGAGGAGGGGGCTTCAATTAATCATTAATATAGAATTGGATTTCAGATATTAGGAATAAATTTAAGGTTTTCTTTTACAATTAATGTGTATTCTAGGAATATTTTCATAAGTAATTTTTCCTTTATTTTACTTGTGGTATTTTTATTTTCGTTATACCTTTAATTTGTCAAAACTGACGTCACAGCTGTGGTTATATTAAAACTTGGCTTAAGGCTGTGTTATATCTACTGTAAATAATGGAGTAGTTTTTATGATTCACCAATGTAAATCTTTCCACGTAAAAGTCCTTAAAATTTTTGTAATTTTTTAATAATTTAGGATTTTATTTGCGCATAAAAAGAAGTTATATGATACAAATAATCCATAACGTTTTAATAAGAATTCAGAGAGGCGTTAATACTATTTGACGATTGTTTTGGATCCTAAATTAAAGCTTCCACTGCTCACATTTTCCTCTGAATCTTCGACAATAAGCGTACGTGTATGAATGTATATATATTTATAATATATTATATCTATTTACGCACATATTCAATTAATACTTCGGTGTGGCCAATCAATTCAGTCGCAGATGTAGACAGCGATAGAGTGATCACACTGGAAATCTGTCACTTAGTTTTAGTCGATCGCTCTTCTTGGCGAAAAAGACTGACCGTCGGTGGGACACTGCGTTCTGCCTGACGGTGCAACAAAGCTTATTACTACTAGACCACCTTACCGCCTCGGTCCCAACAAGACATAGTACCCAAGAGGAGAAAAAAGGCAGTTATCTCACCCCAATTTTTGATTACTTTAATGAAAACTATGTATAATTAATAGTCAAAATTGATGAGTCTGATCTGATTTTATATCTCGAAAACCGACGTATAGATGTCTATTAGTGCTCAAATTAAAGCTAGTTTAATGAGCTTAATGTAGTTTATGATGTTTATCTTCGTAGGAGTAATAGTTTACATGAAATTTGCTAAAATAAATTGATTTATAGTTGTTTGGACAAATTTTCTAAATAAATAAAACTACTACCCCTACGAAGATAAGTGCCATCAACTACTTTCCTTTCCTTTACTAATTTCCTTTATTTTGAGTGTTGACAAATATGTGTGTCTAATGGATCTAGAGATATATTTTCTCAAAAATCCAACATTTTATACGAACAACTAGAAATCAGCATTTTGTGAGTTTATTTTGTCAAATATCATAGAAAGTACTACTCCTACAAAGATAAACATAATTAACTATTTTGTAGTAAATTTAACTAGCTTTAATTTGAGCGCTGGCAGATATCTGTACGTCCAGTGGTTTTCGAAATGGAGTTTTTCAGAAATCAAACTTATTGTCCGAACAACTATAAATCACTTTATTTTAGCAAATATCATGGAAACTACTATTCCTATGAAAATTATTTTATAGCCCATTAAAATAGCTTTAATTTGAGTGTTAATAGACATCTGTACATTGAATGGTTATTTAGATATAGATTTCTCAAAATAAATTCACTAACACTGATATTTCAGTACATTTTTATGAAATATTGATATTGCTTCTTCCAGCCGCGACAAGCGACCCCCTTCTGTGTATCTAAGCCCTAAGATTATGGTTATGTTAATGCAAATAAAATTAATTAAGCTCTATTATCTTGTTAATTTTTGACCTGACGTTAGGATTTTAGATTGTACTTTTGTACAATTGTGCTCGTGGCCTCTCCTTCAACTTCTTAAAACTCTTTCTTATATAAAAATATGGTGAAATATTCACATTAATAACTAATTTGATTAGTTTTACACAATTGGTAACTAGCAGCATTCATATGAACTATGTGAAGCATAGAACATTGAATATGGATTTTTATGTCTACTTTTTTTTCTCCGTGTTGTCCGAAATCATTAAACACCGTTCCTTGAAAGGTTGTCTATCCTTTTAGTAATTACTGTTTTCATCTATAATCCGAGCTCCCAAATTACACTGAATCTCTTGTCTTATTCTTCCTGGATTATGAATGATTCATGAAAGCGGGATGTATCATCTGCATTTACACAATCCGTGATCGGCGGCACAGGTTTTCCTAAAGACCGTTCATCATCGGCCATTTCTAAGGTACTGTAGCTAGAGAGTGAGATCATCTGGATGTGTACGATTCCAAAATTATAATGCTAGATCGAAAAGTGAGCAGTTATAGTTTATTTTCGTGAGTGGTGATATTTCCGGATGAATTTCTATTTAGAGTTAAATTAGGAAACATGTTTTCGTAAAAATAAATATATTTAAAGGGTCTTTATCTATATTGTATTGTATCTATGTTGGTCTATTCAGACAAATTGTTGAAAGTTGGATTTATACTCTCTTAATATCGAAACGTTTTTGATCGCCTTGTGCTGAAAAACAAATGTGGTTTAGAACGAAATTGTATTATTGAATGTGCCATAAGAAATGGCCATGTCATGTAGACAGCGGTATCAACCCTTAGGGTTCGCTAATCTTTATTGTTATTTTTACTAACGTAGGGTTCTTTACATGTGAATTTTAAAGCTAATCCACTTATCTACAACTGTATTATGGTATATGTTATTATGCACTACGTGTGTCCCTCCTTCCAACTCAAAGTAGCTGATAGCTATTTTCTTAGTATTTTTTCTTAACAGATATCGTTGAAAGTGGTTTGGATTCCACGTTACGCAGAAGGAATCGTATCTTCGATGACATTAAGATTAAAATCTAATAATATTTTATAATTTTAAGTTTCTTCATCACAAAGATTCAGACCTTGATCCTTGATCGTTGACATCGCCTAGCCGTGAATGGACTACGGAAGGGGATAGATTACCAATGGTTCCATTAATTACCTTAGCCAGTGAACAGGAACCCCCTGAAGCAGGTACCCGGTGAACCAGACATGGGGCCACCCCGACACAAAGGGCTGCGTGAGGTCTACCGCGCATTGTCTTCCCATCCTCCTCTTTTTATATTTAGTATTTCTTTATCCTTCGAGTGTATGTCTTTGTTTTTGGTTTGGGTACCTGGGCCTACTACGGCGTAATAACTGTAATTCTCCCGGCCCGGTGTTCTACCCACAGATCCGAGATAGCGGTCAGGATTTATGGGTCCCGGCTAGAACTGAAGGAGGTAATTTCACACCTTCCGCTGTCACTAGCAGATTCGCTTTTAATATTATGGAAGCTCGTTACAGTCAGAAATTTATAGTCTTGATTTTTTGCAACTGTCCTTACCGTTTCAATGTTATGGCTTGCTGTATTTATGAATGAGTCACAGGTGATGTGAGTTGTGTTTTAGCCTTCTAAGATTGCTGGTCAAACCTTTTTCTGTGTTACTTTCTTCTTTCTATCCATTTATTTCCACCCTTCCCTGCCTTAATGCAATACAATAGTTTCCCCAGTTCGTTGTTATACAATTTGTAATCATTCTTTAGCCTTCACTTAAGTTTCTCTGTTAGATAGCCTTCCAGGAGCAGACCCACTTCGCCTTAGATTGAAGTGCCCGCTCAACTACTGCCCCCGTACACTAACTCTTTGCAAATAATTTTGTGCATAATTTTGACTTTACCCTTTAGTGCAGTGGTTCCCAAACCTTTATCGTCACTGCACTCTTATTTTAAAGAATTTCGCTTTAGCCTTTTCAAAAACAAAAAAAAATTTCGGGGCACCCTTGTCGATTTAAATAAGTATGAAAATATCTCCACAACTATCCTTATAGTGGTTGATCATATTAACAAATATGAAACAGTGCAAAGTAAATGGTGGAATGCACTGCATGTTTGATATTTTAATTTAATATATTTTTTGATTAATATTTTTAGTAAGTGGCATTCGCTATTGACACCCTTGGGACATCTCTGGGTGCCGCAGTACTCATAGGAATAGCTGCCTTTTGTGCCTCAAAGTTGGTGCCGACCAGAATTATGTGCTCAGTCGTCTGAGGGACGCTATTGGTTATGCTGCGGTATAAGGGAGATATACTGCAATTGTTGTTATGATATCTTCGTGGACGTTTTGGGGGTTTTCAACTTGCGAATTTTAAGGGAGTGTTGTTGTTGTTTAGATCCTCATTGTTTTTAAAGGTACTGAACTTGATTTTTTTAAACTCAATTTTATACGAAATTTGAGAGAAAAAAAATGCTAAAAAGCTCGACAGATTATTTTTTTTTCAATTATTTCTCTTAAAAAATGATGCAATAAATATAAATGTTATGGGTAACTAAACGAGGAAGAATATATTCTCAATATATTATTTATTTTTGTAATAAATAATTTACTCCTAATCTCATTTATTTGTAGTCTAGTCAAATGAGATCTCGGTGGAATGATTTATTAATATTAGGATTCATTTTTCTCTTATGTTGCTTCAACTGCAGGGCCAGCGACAGCTGTTCTTTTTTAAGTTGTAATTTTTTCATCTTCAGATATTTTAGTTTTTTATCGATGCCAGAACTCTCTTTATATGGAATGGAATTTTCAATCATTCAGAGCTGCGTTGCCATAGACTTGGGATGTTGGTAGATGCAACCCTAAAATCAGGTGGAGATGATAGTTTAGCTTGGTATGTCCTATTCTTAACCTGCTCATTGTGGAGCATTCCATAGATGTTATTTTTTTAGGGGCAGCCAAGCTAAGACTACTGTAATCTGAGGAAGGTGGAATTTTTGTTCTAACCATGCCTTATTCCAATAGCTTCACATATCTAAAATTAAAAAATATTAAATTAGCTATAATTTTGATTTGTTCTCTATTTGACGGTGCCACTTTCGATTAAGAGTGAACGCTGTCAACACTGCCCGAAAAAAAAGAAACATTTTTGAGTAAAAAAAGTAGACAATTTATTCTTGTTTAATTAAGTATTGGTAATTTTTTAAAAAATAGATTGTTTAGTGTTATAAAAGAGAAAAAATAATTACCTACCATTTATTGTTTATATTTTCGAAAACAATTTAGTATAAAATCCTCAAATTCATTTCAGCAGCCCTAAAAACACAAAAGTGCTAAACTTTCTCAAATAACTCCTGTTTTGAGCCGAATTGCCTGGATTATATTTTGCCTTGATCCGTTTCATAATGATTTTCTTCTTCGTTATATTAAGTTATCTGGTAAAAACGAATATGCAGTTAATATATATCATTTCAGGAACACGCTTTCATTATCAGGCATATTTATATGACAGTTATGTACCTATACATCACATGTGTAACAGCTAATTAACACATGCCCCAATAACATCAAGAGTTAGCCTTAGGGAAGGATGAGGTACTAATAGCCGCAGGTAGTCGGGTTTTTGTTCCGTTGTTCAGGGAGTCGGAGTAATTAAGATTTTTTTCGGCAGGCCTGGGGTTCTGGACAGCTGATCCCATTGTCTGCCCAATCCTTAGGCAAACAGGAGTTTTAAAAGCAATGTTCTTTGATAAGTCTATTATTTCGCAAATATATTACAATGCCAGAAACCATAAATATGAAGATTGTTCCGACAACTTTTGACCGTCAAGAACTGTCAGAAGTATGTGTAGTACGGTTTTTCCATTCCAAAACCTGTATTGCGTATGCTTCTGACAGTTTGTGAGAGTGAAAAGTGTTCGTTAAAAGACCTATTAATAACGTAATGTATGTTTATAATACTGAAGTGTGTTTGAATGCGTTGGAGTAAATCCTACTTGAAAACATTTTTTCCGTTAAATAGATCGTTTATTGAGAACGTCTAAGTCTTTATAGCATCACGATACGATCTATAGGAACGGCACAGTAATAATTTGTATAATAAAAAGCTTACTTAGGTACGTCTCTTTAATCGTGGCAACGACAATTTCATACCGCAGGAAGCTATTGCACAACACAAACCTTTTAGTAAGTTTCAAATTATTTTATGAAAACGTTCAGGCTTTGTATATAAAAGTAGAAAATACTATGCAGATAAGAAATGTGAAACTTACTGCTGTGTGTATACAGGATGTCACGTGAATTCTAGGCAATATTTTCAGGGGTAATAGTAGTAGACTTAAGAGCTACATAAACGTTCATATAAACCATTGTCCGATTCTAAACAGAACAGGAGAAATCGATATTTTTTTTTTCGATATTCGATATTTAAAATTTATATTTTTTTGCTCATCTCTGTTGCTGTGCGCGCGCCTCACGACTTTCACTTACCGCCCTACATAGAGCGTTTTGTTTAGATTCGTGGGCTCGCGTTAAAGTTTATGACTTTCGAATTTTTTTTTTTATTCCATTGTTTATTATTGCTAACAATGAAAACTGTTTATTGATTGAAATAAACAGAATGAAAGGTACGTACTTTAGAGGAAGATTTTTTAAAAATTTGTCATACGGACTATTTCAGTGAGGATAAGACCTAGCTGATATTGAAGACATTTAATTGTACATAGCTATCCTGAGTTTAATCAAAATCGTTGGAGCCATATTCGAGAATATAGGAAAACATGTGAAAAATCGATTCTACACAGCGGTACTTTAGACATTTGCTCGCCCTAGATACGTTATTTCGGTTTCATTCAACTTTTTATTTTTGAGCTAGGTTGTTTAGGCACATACCATTTTGCGAGACTAGGTTATTTAGACTTCAAAATATGTATACCTATCGAAAACTCCAAATCCAAATTTCATTATTGCAATACTTTCCCATTACGCAATATTTCTCATATTCAGAAAAGTTCATATAAAAGAGTCAATAAAAACTATTTAAAGTAATTAAGAACCAACTGTAGGTACAATCGTAAAGTAGATTAAATCTCCTATCAGAAATAAACTAAACTCAACCTATCGTAATGAGACTTTCAGCTGGACCCTCAACGAAAAATTTTATTTATTTTTTATGAGTCACGCGTAAATGTTTTTTCAGCTTCTTATTATGTCACGGAAATTGTACTGCTAGAAAAAACGTCTGCTTTGCAATTCCAATTTTGTGTGAATTAATCCCGGATTTTTCATTTAGGATTGGTTTTACTTTTTTTATTTACGCAAAAGTATAATAAATAATTAGGTTTTCAGTGTATTTAAATTTATTTTTTAAAGAGCCCGAATCCACACAGAAAAGCAGGAATTAATTTTTTTTCTTGCAGTGCAACAGCTTGAAAATTATTAGTTAATTATTATTTGCAGCATTTTTTTTTTAATCTTTCGTATAGCATTGGCAAAATGCTTATCAAATATTTTTATAAATTCATCTTATAATGTTTTTGTGCAGAAATCATGTTTTTTTAGTCTTACTAACTTTTGTTTGGAAATATTTTACAACATATTTGTAACTTTCTTAGTATACTAAATACACAGATGGCTCGCGGGAGTATTATTGCTACCAACTTCTCAAATATATCCGGAAGCACTTCCAGTTACGATATAGCCTACAGTTAGACCGCACCTTTATGAAGGGGGTCCTCACAGTTTTCTGTAATCATTTGATTGCATTAGCTGTTTGGATACTCAACCGCGGAGATGCCATTAGGGCTAAACCCTAGCTACTGCCAGCTTAGGACTGGCTAAAATGTCCCGGCTTAATTTCGTTAAGCGAACTTACTTATCAGCTTAGGGTGGGGCCTTATCAATTACCCTCTTTTCTCTCTTATTAGTCTTGGCGCTTCCTCGGCTCTTCCGCTCCAACCCTTTAAGATTATAGCAATATTTGATGGAGCCAAAGTTGACTTAAAAGCGAGAAATAGGAGGCCAACCTAATTAGTAAAACTTTCCTGTCGACCTGGAGTTATTAGGAGTGACGGCGGAAATTTGTATCAGATTATTAATTATCTCAAATAAATTATATAAGATTACCATATTTTGATTTTTGTATTATTTAATAACAAAAACAGTATGTTTGATCTGCAAGAGAATTAATTTCATTAAATACTATTGAAAAAATAGTAAAAAGAATAATATAAAACTATGTTTTAAAGCAATGTTTCTCAATCACCAAATACTCCCTTGCTTAAAAGAAAAAAAGGAGCATAAGATAAAACCACTTTAACCGACGAATTTTAAATATCTAGACCTGGAAGATGTAGGAAGTTACATCCATTAGCAACGGACATTGTTCTAGCGGAAACTTAAACTTTCGCCACCGAAAGATTCGAAAGATAAATTCAACCCTCCGGACGGACTAAACATTATGAAAATTCATGAAACCATTTGAAATTGTTTTACGCTTTGATATAAATACCTAAGTTCATATATTGAATTAATAAATTTCTTAATTTATGATTCCTATTGCCTTACCTTAGAAAACCAATTCGTTTTTGTTATTCCATGAAGTAAAGCCCGGTGAAGGCACTTTATTCTTCCATTAAACTCTTTCAGTACTTTTTAGGACGAACGTTTTATGTGCAATGCCTGAGAAGAAAGCTTATTGTTAATAAGCGAAAATATGATATTTCTGTTTAAAAAAAAGAAGACAACCCACAAGAGCGAACGGTGTCTTATTTATTATTTACTTTACATTATGCTGTTTTGAAAATCTGTTGCTAATTAGTATTTATAGCTCAAATTATTTCAAAACATGGTTACAAAGCTACAGACGGACAGATTCAATTCATTTGACACAATAATTTTTCGGTCTTTCAAGCTTAAATTGTTTCTAAACAATCATGTTGTCTCATTGGAGCCATCAAAGTTGGAAACGGTTAGGACCTTTGCTAAAAAAATGTTATATAAATACAAGAGTTCCTTGGGTAAAAATGACATTGCAATTGTTTTGTAAATAAGTAAGGTTCAGATGCTGGATCAGGAGGAAGTGTAATCCAGTATAAACCAAGTTTATACCCAACTTTATATTCGGAGTAAAATGGCTTCGGGATAAGTTTAACTGCTTGATTATCACCCTGAGGGCTAACAAGAAGTTATAATATTAAAATATTGATGTTCTGGATTTAAAAAAGATTTAATATAGAAGAACCCTTATGCTGGAAATGGGTGAAAAATTCGGAGAAAATTTGAGATATCTGTTCAAAAATAACTTTCTCCTTGTTAGTGTTTTGCAATCATCCGTAACTAATGATAGTTGTTAAATAGTAATTGTTAAATCTAAGGATCTTTACTAGGACATTCTTTTTCAGTCATATAATTTTTAAATATTGGAAAGTTATTAGTTGATCGTATGTAGTAAATTGTAGGAAGTTGGTTAAGGTTGAGGTCAGGAAAGATATACAAAATAACAGAATAAACTGTATATCTGTAACCAACCTTACGCCCCACATTGCAGGGCTTCATCTGGGTTAAATCAAAACAAGATACAAACATTATAAAGTGTGATAAGACTATAAGATTATAAATTAAAACAAAATTAACTCCTTTTATTATTTCATTAATAATTATTACATTAGTAAATTTCCAATGATAATACTTATTACTGTCTTTGTTCTTGTTCCTGGGTATTATTCTATTTAAAAATTAATTTCTACCGCTGCACCCATAGGCAAGGGTACTGCACCCTTTGTAAGGAAGTATTGTTACTAGATTAACGGTTGTGCAAGGAGGTGATTTGGTCAGAATCACGCTAGACCAGCAGATGGCTTCCTAACCCACAGGGCTGACTCACGGCTGCAGTGAAAAAGAAAATAATTATCTGCCACAGTCGCATTCGAACCCTGGTCCTAGGAGTTAGTAGCACATCAATTATTTTATTTATTCGTATTTATATTCTTTACGTTTACTTCGTTTCTTTTTTAGTATCATCGGAGTCTTGTCTAATGTTTTATCTTGTTCTCATTTAGCCCTAATGAAGTCCTTTAAGGTGGGGCGAAAGCTTAGGTTACTAATACATTTTTGTCTACTACTTAGTGTTCCTTTCTTTACCGCCACTTCCTCCATTTTTGTATAATATAATGATGAGTTAATGGTTGACCTTGGATATATATAAATGAGGAAAAGATGGTTGGGGTGTGCGGTCAGCGAAGAATACAAATAAGTAGAAACTCATAAGTGCCAACGTTTCGGCCAAATTTCCAGGACTTCAAGATAACAATTATAATGAATAAAAGGGATGATAGAATGATTAGAAAATCCTCACCCTCAACCATCTTCTTCTCATTTCTACAAAATAATTTTTATGATAATCATATTTAATTTTGTTTATTTGTTTTATATTCTTTTTCAAAAGACGGTTCTCGTCCCGTTGGAGTGTTCATTAATGTTTGCTTACCTTTTTGATTAATCACCTACAGTTTGTTTTCACCCAGTTTAAAATCATTAAGGAAGGAGTCTTAATATACAAGAGGCGATAAGGGGCAAGCCCCTAACTGAATCAGAATGGGGAAAAAAATATTAAATGAGAGGCATTAGCAATCGGTTCTAACAAGGCTCTCCACCTAGAGGCGAGTGAAGCGATTCGATTTGATTAGCTTCTCGATTAGAGCGGTTATCGATTATACCGCGACCCAGTTCCTCGGAGTCTGTTTAAATGGACCAATAGCAGGCGACCTTCCACGGCACTATGGGAACCACTATTTAAGAGGATGGCTGCCAATACGTCACTGTCACCTGGATATTAGTTCCCAACCACTAGCCGCCTTTCTAGACCTCCGACAAATTGTAAAATATCGCCTTGATTAATTTTATTTATAAATACGTACCATCCATCTCTGATAAGAATTCCAAGCGGAGTGAATCGAACCAGATTTGAATTTTAGTAGTGATCGCTCTTGTAGAATCCGGCTCCAATATTAATGATATCGCTTAGGAATTTATTAAAGATTTTGATCTGGAATTTATTCTTCTGAAACATATGGATAATGAAAAGAGGTGCTATTTTCAAAAGATTCAAACAGATTGATGGAGTAAAGTGGGTACCAACGTAATTTAATTGTTCGAATCATTTTTACAATTGGCTAGCCACTCAGTTACTTTTTTTTTTTTTGTACATACTTTTTAAATGGGTGTATTTTTAAAAAAATGATAATTTACACGTCCCATATGTTAATATAAAAATCTTTAAGGTTTTTTTGTTTTTAATAAAATAAAAAAATACCATAGTCACCTAAATTTTATTTATTTAATTCAATTATATAATATTTTTTTCCAATAAAGTTGTTTTTGAAATATTTAATTATTAATTTTTCGAGTTTGCAATTATTAAAAAAAATTTTTTTTTCTTATTTTATGTTGTAAAAAAAAAATTCATTGCTGATTATTCTTGGTAAAAATGAAGCTAATTTGACGAGTGCGCTCCCTACAAACGTAGATAATAACCAATTTAGTGACATATATATTTATATCGGTATACATTCATTTATTTTTCACTTTTCAAATGATTTGAACGATTTGGCATGTTTAATTATGTTTTATGTATCTATTATATCTTGGTATTATGTATAGGTTATCTTCATTTTGTTAAGCAAGGACACATGCTCCAGGCGTTACGCTCCGTGGTTATCTGATTTATTTCTGCGATCTAACGTTTTTCGATTTCGAATATCATCTTTGTTGGATATTGTTTTGTACCCGCTTTGGCCTAATTATTATTTCTGTTATTCTAATAATACTTCGTAACATGTTTTAGCAGTGTCATGAACACCAGTATTAATCGATTATATATCGAGTAATATAGTTTTATATTTTCAGTATATTATGAGATGTATAATTTTTTCTGTTTCAATCAGTAATACGTATCTTCTGCGTGTCACATCTTCAGTATTTAATAATAGATTAATACAGTCTTAGCACTGATAATAACCTTTTAATTTTTCTAATCAAAAGAATATCAGTTGCACTTCAATTTTTATTTTTGTGAAGACAGAATTCTACCGGAATTGTTTTATTTCAAATTTTTCCAGTTTTCCTTTATACCAAATATTCTGTATTTTAATTGAAACCAAATTAAAATTGCTAATCGTAAAAGTAATCTAAGTACATACATTCAATCAAAAATGACTATTTTCATGCCCCACTGGTTAAAATAAATTCACTCCCACATCTATTTTTGTTCTAAGAAAATGGAAAAAAAAAATTAATAAATATTGTTGCCACCTCTTTACATTTACTGTATGTACATTTAAAGAAATGGGTTTAGACTATAATATTTTTGGATTGTATATAAATATATATATATTAAAAATTTCACATACAATTGTGTATTATCAAATAGGAAACAAGTGTTTTATCTTTTGCTCTATTTCATATTTATTTATTATTCTTTTTCTCTCCTCTTAAATGCAAGCTCTGTTGAAACCCTAGGTCATAGTTGGCCATGTTCGCTCTTAATAAATAGTTTTTGTACTATTTGAGCTGCTTTTTAACCGCACCAGGAAGAATTTTTTATTTTCATCATTAGTTATTATAGTAAGAAATTTTCTTCTGCAAAGGTTGGTAAAAATTTCATTCCATCGTTAAATACATATTTGCATATGCAAAATTTCAAACGGAAATTGGCTATACTGGTCATTTTTTGTATATAAATCCTCAAAAATAAACAAATTATAAAAGAGGATCATGGAATTGTTGAATGTACAATAAAACCTTTTTCTATTAGAAAAATATTTACATACGTTCAGATATGTTTGATGGTATTTGTAACCATAAAATTTTTTGGAAGAAGGAAAGAGAGACATTAACAAATTAATAAGTAATCATTATCGATCAAATCTACCCAAATCCTGATAAAAAAAAAGTTAGTTCCAGAATAACAGTAAACATTACTTAATCCTGGAATAATTAAATTAATGTTTTATTTCTTTATTATTTATTGATAAATATTATAATCTGCCATGAACAGTAATAGTGATAAATGATCACATTAATAGCAAATTTAAAAAGAATAAGTAAACAATTATAATTTATGAATGTAAAAGTGATTTCTGGTATTCGTTGGGATCGGTCTAAATTAATTAATTTTGATGCTACTCTGTAAGGATACTTTTATTTATTTATAAATATGTTTAAATCATAGAACTGATATAGTTATATGTTCTAATATATTCAGGGGTCTCATCACGGCAACATGTGAGTGAGTGGCTCTTTGGCATTTCGCTTCTTGATGACATTATATCTTTTTAAATGTAATTGCTAATTGAAACTTCTATTAAAAAGGGGACTAATCTGGCAACAGTTTGCGATCGTACCCAATATACCTCCTTGTACAACCTTCTGTCAAGCAACAGTTCGTTCTTCCTTACTCATACACACCATATGTTTTATTAATAATGTTTTAAAAAGAAACATGAGTAGGTTTTGTATTTATTTATTGACTCGACTTTTATAAATTATTTCATTTATAAAATTTGGAAATCGCAACTGTTAACAACCTAGCATGCCAATTCAATTTCTAGCTAGAGTAATTTTTCCTCTATCTAAGAAGTTCCACAATTAAGTAACTACTTTGCCACTTATTTCTCACCTTCCATCTAATCGCCATTTGTTTAAGTGGAATCGCTAAACTGCTAAGGCCAAGTTGATAAATCATTCGACATTCCCCACATTAGCGCTATCAGTTACTAGGAAGTGTTACACAACACTAATAGTGGATAACCTAGTAGCATTTAGCATTTAGCTCCAATATATCAGCGAGTCTTTAGCTCTGATTTAAGGTCATTTCGTTGATTTATAAACGGGTCTCTCGCTGAATCTAGGGACCTTGGATTCGGTTTAATTACCTGTTGTAGCTTAATGACCTTTTATTTCTTATCTTTATAAATCGGTCCGAGTTTCTAGTTTTATACCTAGTGTGATATAGTTAATAAAATTAAAATGTGATATTATGTATTATAATATAATATATATAATTATGATATTAAATTTCGACTTGATATACAGATTGGATGTATACTTTTTATTTTTAAATTATTACTATCTTCAGTTATATTTTTATTTATTGATTTATTTTTGTACCTATTTAACTACTTTGAAAATGATATTTTACAAAAAATATAATAAATAGAACAAACATCAGATGTTGCTTCTCAATATTAATGAATGATTATATGATGAAAATGACCTGACTTAAGCCATAAAATTGGTTGTTCTAGCTCAAGCCCTCAAGTGATATATAACCTAGGACTATGAATTACGCCGTGATTACATAGGCGATGTAGTTCAGTTTAAGCCAGAACTCATGTTCCATTGTCCCGCTTAGACAACCAGAGCAAAGGATAACCCTTGGAGTACAAGAGCTGACCCGACAGGACGGGACTCCGACATCTTGTTACGCTCTCTTGGGGAGCAGTTTACGAGCACATACGATCGCAATTCATCAGACATGCTGCGGCAAGGTCCGAGGTGATGCTCGTAGACCACGATCCGGGACCTGTCATTAGCCCATTGCGCAAGCAGATGGTGCCATTATGTCATTGATCTGCGGTTTGCTGTGGCGCAATTGCCCTACGTGCTGGCCAAATTACCTACTGCGCCGGAATCACATCTCTCCCACGTGGCACTTTCTCTGTCTCCCTAATGCGCGCCCTTGGATTGTAATCCTTTGTTCCTATTGTTGGTTTTATTATTATCTATTGTCAGTGCCAGGCTCATCCTATATGGGTCGTGTATTTAATGAGGCGTGTATTATTGGACTTTTGTCGGGTTTTCTCTGGCAATATGTTGCAATGTTGAGGATTATATAGCTATCTCGTTAATGATATAGGAATCAGCGCGCTTGGGACCAAAGCATTTATTATAATCTTCCCTGATATTACATGGGTTCAACATAAAGGAAGATTTTATGGTATGAAATAAATAGTCCTTTGTAATAACATCGGCTGGAACCGGCTCATTCCATCTGTGGTCAAGAAAAACAAAAATAGTTTTCAACTTTTTATTGTTTGCCAATGCAGATATTTATCAGGGTTAAAATAAAACGATACATACTAGGTAGAACTGATATAAGAAAATAAAAGTGATAAATAAATTAAACAAAAATAAATGTGGAGGTATATATATACTAATACCATCATATAAACAAACTAATGTAAATCAAAATAGTAAGCAAGTTAATAATGAAAAAAAAAATATTAACTCTTTCTAATTTATATATCATCTATCATCTATACATTGAAAAAATCTTAATTACGTTATATTAAAATAAGTCATTTTACTTGTATTTTTGGTTGTTTAACTATGTCTCTAATTGTTAACATATTAGTTTTCTTATTAATGTCGTGTTTAAATGTTACATATGTTATTTGGTCTCTCTGATAATCACAGTTTAACATTGAACGCCTATCTCTATTTAAATATCAAATATTAATTATTTAAAGAGAGTTTGGTAGGTCCTTCAGGCTTGGCTGGTGACACTGGGAGCGTTTGTTTTTCTGACCTAATAATCTTTCATTGCGTTCCCTAAAAATTAATCTTGCCACTGTGATTTTAACAGATTTAATTACATTTTGCTCGACCAGATATTTTACGACTGTTTTATGATTTTTATGGAAACATTGACATTACGAACGTATTCCATAATACATTACATTATGGAAATAGTTGAATTCCCAACTCTTTCCCCATCTCGTGATAATATCTTGAGACACAGTTGGCTGCAGGTTGCTAATAGAGGACGAAGTGTCACAATATCCTCGTTAGACAAGCGCATGAGTGAGCCCCGACAGGAGGCCCCGATTGGAGGTCCCGAGCTTCAGAGCAGCCACAAATTACACGAACCTCGGTCACGACTCCAGAAATGGGCAACTAATGAGATAAATCTTGCGGCTGACGCATTGCTAACCTTTCAACGCCACTTTATATCTCTTCTCTTCTTTATTCTTCTATTTTATTTTCACAATTGTTTCTATTTTACAGTTAAATGGATGTTCGTGGGGCTATCGTGTTTATATAAATTATATCATTGTGAACATTGTATAGTCAATTGTTATTAATGATGTACATCCCTGCAAAGTGAGGCGAAACGTTGCTTAGTTTTTATATTATTATTTTTAATCTTTATTGACCGCCACTTGGACTATCTTCTTATTTCTGACCTCTCTTAAATAACTTAAAGTCATCTCGATATTCTGAGTATTGAATTGTATCACTTGTAACAGTTATACTCCTTTTTCAATGCCTTAGATCTCTTACTGATTTTAGAAAATATTGGAATACCTTTTCTTTTTTTAATTATCAATATTCCACAAACGCATAATTTTAAAGTTTTAAATTATAAAAATACTGATTATCTTGGATAAAATATTTCTATCTAACATAGGACTTAATAAGCCAAAACGTAATAATTATTTTTTAAATAAATTAAATCGTATCCTTGTTAAGTCTCAAAACTCTTTATTATAACAACAGTTTAACGTTTCGGCCATTTAAGATTGTCCTTGAGGATGGCCGAATTGGCCGAAACGTTATACTGTTGTTATAATAAAGAGTGTTGAGACTTAACAAGGATAAATAAATTTATAATATTATATATAAAGTAATAATTATTGTTTATTCTCTCTCAAGGTCAAAAGGCTTTGATACCCCTCCTTAAGGTGTTCATTTTAAGATCTCCTTCTTAATTCCCTCGGAATAGTCCCACCTCCCACCCGACTGCTTTTCAATATTTTCTGTAAAAAAAAAAATAAACCTTTAGTCTTATCATTTTCTTTAAAAACACATTTATATGACTATTAAGCACTATTTGATTTATTTTAACCATATAATTAATTTCTCTCGTTATATTATTAATAAATTCTGAAAACTCAATATTTTCTAATAATTTAAAATTAAACACATAGATGTAACTGTCACCTAAGCTTCATTCTTAATTTGAATGGGCAATAAATGCTTGTTAATCATAAATAACTTATTTAAAGCTAATACTCAGTTCCCACTCCTAGCTTTCTAATAAATTAATTTTAATCATTCGTGGCGAATTAGCATAATAGCATTATGCCTCATACTTTTACTTTATGGCTCATCCTTATACTTCAAAGAACATCCGAAGTATGAGTAGTTTCTTCACGAGTCATTTCCATGTCTTATTACATTAACTCATCACTTGCCTTATTTACTTTTTAAAGCCTTAACAGAACTTGGCTACTGCCATCTTATTTATCTTACTAATTTTAAATGTTATGTTAGGCGTGTGCACGCTTGCTTCCACAGCCATACACACCTACATAAAATACAGCACATACAAGTTAATAAAACAATGTAAATTAAAATGTTAAAATAAAAAATTAATTAAATTTATTTCTAATGTTTTTTTCCAGGTATGAGGAATTTCTCATAGTGCTTTGGGATTATTAGTAGATGTCCTATAGGAAGGTAACATTTTTTTTATTACATAAATATCTCTGAGTGCAATATTTTACTTAATTCGAGTTATGGAATGATTTTATAGATGTTGCTACTTAATACCATCTTTAAAGTTTTTTTTATAAATAATAAACTTATTTTATTTTAATTAAATCATTAAACATGGCCTAATGTTCAATATTGGTAACCTTTTGAAATTATTTTTGAAGTGCCTAATTTCCCAAATATGTATGCTTAAATAATTTCGTAACAATGATACAAAGTCCCTCAATTTTTTTGGTTTATATTTAAAGAATTAACTGACTGGTCAATTTATAAATTGTATTAATAGTTGTTATGTATGCAGCAATGCAATAAGTTTGGGAAAACTATAATATTTTCTTTTAAAACGTAAACTTTATTTGATCCAGTCTCACAACAAGCTGTATTTCTTCAACGTTTCAGCCATTTGGCCATTATCTATTTTACTTACATATTATCTATCAACAATAATACTGTTTTCACTATTATACTTTAAAATTAATGTATCCGAGTTTAAATTTTTTTCTATTTTACGCTACCATGCCTGAGTCAAATCATCTTTAAAAAGAATTATATCTTTAAATTAATGTCTCTAAGATGTGTTATGTAGTTTAATTTTTTATTTGTTATATTCTTTGATAAATTCTCAAAATAGTTTTAAAGCAATCTGCTAACTAAATCACCTTTTCAAGTAGTTGATAAAGCCTTCAAGTTCTCAAGGTTAGCACTTAGTTATCAGTAAGTTCTTGTGTATAATTAATATAGAAGAGAACTACTTAACGAACTCAACTTCGTCACAATATCTTCGGAGTACTCTGAAACGACGGCCTGTTTTATATGTATAGAATAAAAGAAAAAAGTAATGAAGTCTCTAATAATAAAAAATGAAATCTTATGGAAAGTACTTAGCACATAAGATTTATATTATAATATTGATAAATGTTCTTATTTAATTTTGTAAACTATATAACTGTATATATAAAAAAAATAACGTTAATTAGAAATAAGCAATTAAAAATAATTACTTTAGTTAATAAAATCTTATGAAAAGTACATTTCACTCAAGATTTATTAAAAGATTTTTTTATTGTGCTTATTTTTCAAATCAAGCTTTTTAATATTTTAAATATAGGCAGTGACAATTTCCAGATCAGCTCGCATTAATTTTGCATAGTTCTTCAGAATAATGGTGTTTTTAAATTTATTTAATAATTTAATTATTTGTTCTGAAAACAGATGTATTTTCAATATTTAACCTTTGGGAGTTCCAATTTAGACATCAGACAACAAGCAGAACCACTTTTTCAGTAACGAAGATGTTTCCACTGTCAATTTCCTGCCTCAGTCTCCTCCCGTTCAGCCTTCAAGTTGTTTTTCTTCCTGAAGGAAGTTAGATCGATCTCTCAAGCTCCGTGATAGATCCGAATTCCCTGGAGAAGACTGGATTAATGATTTTAGCGGGATAACACATTAAGGGCAGATTAGGTTCGAGTCCCGTTTTAAATTGATAACGTTCTTTTTCCAATCTCAAGTAGAAGGTAGGTTTCGTAATTTATTTTCCCGATGATTGACGGTTCATTTTCCCAGTTTTTCTATTCTCTCCCCCTCTCTAAATCTCAAGTGCTGAAGATAAATGCATAAAGGAACATTACTCTATGCTATGGATTATACTTTTTTTTTACCGTTTTACAGGTAATTCCCATGGAACATACAATGTAGTAAAGAATACTTCAAATTTCTGAAATGTGATAGTAAATCAATATCGTATTTACTATATCTTATTTCAATCTTTATCTGTGGATTAGAGCAAAAACAATCAATATCCGAATTCCAGTTTTCAAAAAAAAAAAAATTATGAACGAACCAGATTTTTCGGAACGAGGATAGACATACGTTGTACATGTTTACCTCATTATATAAATATTGAGTTACTGCTTAACGAATTCTAATCAGTTTATTTTTGCTATGATTATAATTGGATGGTCTTCATTGAAAGAAAATAGAACTTACTTTTGATGAAATCTTATGTTCTAAGTTTAAATACTGTACAAACTTTCGAACTTCAAAATTTGCATGCTGAAGTCACATAATATCCACATCCGGGGTGGATCATCTTAAAAAAATTTATTTTCATCTCAAATTTAGGTCTATTGTATTTCAAAATTATCAAATATCAGAACAACTTTACTAGTTTATCTCATATTTTAAGCCATCTGCTATGTTTAAGCCATGTGAAGTTGTAATCACATGTTGGCCTAAGATTACAACTACTGATCTATAAAAGTATTCTCCGTCTTTCTCTTTTCTACTATCCCATTGCTTTGTAAGATAGTATATACAAGTAAGAGACTATAATAATTTATAAAAAACATTTTAAAATGATTTGCTAGAAATAAGTCTGTTGAACAGGAAAAAATACTACATGATTTACTTACCCTGACCTAAAGGTGGAAAAAGGATTCAATTTTATGACTCGTTAAAATATTTTGCAAATCCTCAACTTTCAGTTTTCACACAGAAGTGGCTCCTCATTAATCGAAAGAAAAATTAAGGCACATATAAATTACTATATGAAATAGACTCGTTAAAATATTTTATAAACTCTCAGTTATTAAAAGTTAGTAGCTCTACGTTCCAGCCGGTTACTCACTGTCGGAAAAAATAGTTTTAAGGTGGATGAGAAACTAGCCTATCAAATAGGTGCGGAACTAATATTTCAAAATTCCTAAGGAAGACCTTATTTAATGTTTCTTACAAATGCAATTATTAAAAAAAAAGTTTTATAAACGCTCTTTTTATTTTTATGAATTATTAGAAACTATTTGAACTTTAACAAAAAAATGCAGTGTCGCTGTCTTAGTTAGTTAGTTAAAACAGTTAAAACGTCAATTAAGGTCTTCCTTAAGAACGCTCATAAATTCGGCCTCCATTTCGTAAACCTAGTCTATCAGAGATAAAACATGGGTAAGATTTAAACACAAAAAAATCTTAAAATTTATCTTATCTACGGTAAAAGGGAGTTAATCAATCATTTGTGTAAAGTCTGCTTAGAAATTGGTTTTATGGCGGAAGCAAAATAAAAAAGTGTTAAGTATATACTGGGAGAAGTACTACATCATCTATATTATTGTTGAAATGCATAGCTTATTTTTTTTTTACTGTTTGAACTTAAAAATTGATTTGGTATAAAAGTTTATTTATATTCTGTGATTTAAAAAAATATTTAGTACCACCCTAATTATATAAATAATGTTTTTAATTTCAAAAACATATCTGCATTGATAGTATTGTTCATAAAATATAAAAATGAATCAGATTATTATTATGTCTATATAAAATCTTTGATATTTTGTTATGTATATTTGATTCAGAGAATCTTTTTCTTGCCCTGACCTTTAAGTAGATGAAGGGACCAACTACGGTACCATGCACGATCCCCTACATCATGCGATGTGGGGTGTAGAAGACCTCCCGGGTAGCCTGGTTTTGTTCTTATTCCCCCCGAAGGTGTATTAATTTCCTCTTCAACACCCGAAGATATATCACCACGTGACCCACACCGGAGGAACGAATCATATGAGCGGTCAGGGTGTAGTTTTCCACGGTCATCCATCATGAAGACACGAGAACATCCCGACCCGTTGAATGGTGGACATTGTCGCTGACAACTCCTCGGAGAGTCCTCCTTACACAGATCTCTAGACTGATTGATGGCCTTTGATACTCATCGACACTTGGAAACCCGGGAAATAACACGCTCCTTAAGGCATTGTCCGTGTAAAAGAGATTAGATCTGGTGTCATTTAGCTTTGGTTAACTTTCCACCTATCTCTCGAGTCAAATATTAACAATCTTAGATACAGGCTCAGATAACTCTTTTAAGAAGTGCTTATAATTCCTTATCATCAATAGCCTTATAGCGGCTCACTTCTTTTTTTTTTTTTTTAGCAGATCTTAGGAAGAGTTAATTTTCATAAATTATTAGCGATACAGTCTTTTATAATTGTTCATAATTTTTTATTCATCCAAATAGAGACATCTTGTTTTCTTTTAAAGGAATCGACCCATACGACTAGCAGTTCTTTAACAGATTAAGATGGGCGGGGCGTATGGAAGTCTTCGCTATCATATTCTCTTTCCAAATTAAAAATAAGTGTTATTTTTTCGAATATACATACAATGCAGTCAGTGTTATACATAAACACATTTAAAACATAAATGAATCCATGTGATTGAACTCAAATTTTTAAAATAAGATTATATTAAATGTGAATAACTATTTTGGAATTTATGTTATTTTAAAATCAATTATTTTTGGGGCTCTATTATACTCGTACCATAAGGGTTGCTTTAAGTGTACATCTTTAACTTTCAATTTTTCTAGAAACGTTTCTGTACTTGTTGTTGTTGTCTGGGGCTTAAGGGCGCAAAACCCTGAGGTCATCAACGCCCATGTTTCGTGCTTTATATTTTATTTCTATAATTCTATTTCA
>NW_027110173.1:826480-832304 GCF_000696795.3 Halyomorpha halys
ATGACTTCCGGGATGTACAGAGGTATTTCTTTAAAGAACTCAACAGCAGTATATGTTCTTTCTCCCAACGGGAGAGTTGAATTTATTTTATTTCTAAAAAAATTTGAATATTTAGGTTTGAAGATGTATTTATGCGTAGGGTGATCGTTTTGAGTACGTTTCTGTACTTTTTCCTTTGCCAGGAAGAAATATTTCCTTAGGAATTTTCTATAAAATGAGCATTAATTGAACAAGCAATTAGTTAAGAAAAACTTAAATGTAGGTATTTTAAGATGTTTAGTAAGGTATTCTTTAGGGACGTCCATAAAGACGCCTCTTAGTCTTGTTTGATTAATTGTTGATTTTAAACAGCTTTTAATTAATTTAAAAAAAAACTTTCAGGAGAAGAATTGAAATTAAAAAAAAACAACAGATGTTTGGTACTGACTTTTGAAAATCTTGACAAACTACTACAGCTTTTGTAGTGAATGCCACTTTTTGACGTGTCTTCAGTTATTCACACACCTTCCAGATTTATTGTTTTGTGCAACAGCTTCTTTTTCAACTTCATCCACTTTTTTGGGTATATTTGTAAATAATTTTTAATGAATATTTGCAACTTTTTTTGAAGACTGTTGCTAAATCAGGTTATATGGCTGTATAGTGGAAATAATTTCTGATTGGCTGAGAGGCTTATGGTTTTGTACTGGACTAAGTGTGCCCAGCCACCATTTTGTTCTCCTGAAATTTGATATAAACTTGAGATTTTATAGTATGTGCTATTGTGGTGGAACTTCTTTTTTATATTTATAGTCTTTCTCAGAGGTATTTGTATAATCATTAAAGACTATTATCGCATGTTGTTATAATCAGGTCCTAGGGTTCAATGTTGGAAAACGTGCTACAAATAGTTTTTTTTTGTTTTAAGGTTTTGAGTGATAATACCCATACATTCATGCAAACGAGCTAAGTGTGAACTTCCAATTTCACAAATGTAATTTTTTTCCCTACCCTCTTCCATGCTGTCCGGGGTGAACCTTCCTCCTCATCCATCCACTTTTTGAGACGCTACAGCCCTTGATCATCATTTCTTAGGTGAAAGATGTATTACTTTGTGAATTTTATATCATATTGTGAGTTCAAATAGGTTTCAATTCTGATGATATACGAAAATGACTAAACCCCATTCGCTTATTATAAGTAAAAGATTCTACTTCAAAATTAAAGAAGGTATGAAAGCATTAGGCTTTTGAAATCCTCTTAAAATATTTGGTAATTGCAATGTTATTTGATGAATCTGACTGTCGGTTGTTCTTTAAGTTAATTTTAATAACAACAATTAATTTAAGTCAAATAGTTTTAAATGTTTTTATGTGTTCTCCAGCTCCTAAATTAGACCAGCCCCGCTTGTTAGATACAACGTTATTACCCTTTTATAGTCCTTTATGTGGGTTCGTTGTACTCATCTCCAAATTGCTGCATTAAAAGTTATTGCATATTGATGATGGTAAATTAGTTCACAGTAATTTTATTTCATGTTGTCACTAGGCCTCTATCTTCATCGCCGTTGGTTTGTTATTGTTACGAAACTGAGGGACTTTGAAATTGAAGTGATCTAATGAGGAATTTGTTTACTTATTGCTTTGTATTGGTTTAAAATGGATCGATAAATACGTTTTTTTTTTTACAAAGGCTAGTGTTTATATTATTTTCAATTGTATATTTTTTACATTGCATATTAAATTTATTATAAATAAAATTAATGGTAATGTATAATTTTAAAATGCAGTGTTTAAGTACCTACTTAATACACATTTTTCGTGATTTAAAGATTCAAATTTTTTTTTCGGAATTTGCATGAATGAAATTTTGAAATCTTTATTCTAGAACATTTGGGCCCCTAAGAATAACTGAAATGTATTACTGCGACAAAATTCGTAGGACTTCATTGTCATAAATTAATTATTACTTACCAAAAATAATTGTATAAAACGAAATATATGCACATATGGACTTCAATAACAATTCCGCGGTTATTTATTCTTTACATGGGTGCGGGGGTAAAATCTTTGAGAAGATGAAAAAAATTGAGGGTTCTCGAAGGAGGTTAAGGTGGGAACTTAACTAATTGAAACGGACAAGGAATTTCTCAACAAATTTCTAAATTTTTAAGTCAACAAAGATTTTTTTTATCTTGAGATGATTGATAACTGAACGTAAAAAGTAAGGAGAATTTAACTTTCTTTAAAATTTGTCTCCTAAAATATGGAGATTTGCTGTTAAACATTACAATAAAACAAAAAAATAGCATATGAAAGACTGATATATTCCTCAAGCCAATGTGCCATAGGTTTCCTTTATATTAACTTGGAATTGAAATTTAGGAATTCATTTACATTTTTTGTTCGAAGAAACTATAAAATTTTATTCGGATCGTAAGCAGATTGTTAGATACAGTACATTACTTATATATTACAATTTATGAAGAACTGTCTAAAGTCTTTTTTCATTAGAATAATTTCTTTGAGTAAATCCTGATCTATTTTAAAATATTTATTTTTTGTTTTATGTTTTATACAATTATATTTGACGAAATTCATTCAATTAATGAAGGGTATGTCAAGAGATCCATTCCCTCCATATATTACGTGATTTATATGAATTGTTTTACATTTAGCTATTTAAAATATACTTCTTTACAAATTCTTTTAAGACTGGTTGGATTACTAAAAATAATTCTTTTCTTACTTAAGTTGTTCTGCTCCATTAAATCCAAGAACCAACGGATGCTGATGAAACCAGTAACTAAACTATTGACCGGGGACGACCGTTCCTGTATACTGCAAGATAATGCAGGGTAAAATTCTTTGCAGGGCTATGAATAGATTTAGAATGTATGTTTTAGAAAATATGGCGTTATTAATAGTTCAAATACACAAGTCATTATTTTTTTTAATATGTAAATGGGATATTGAAATTTACTGTTGAATTACTTCTAATCTTCGTCCCAACATTAAAACATCTTTGATTTTTGGCCAGAACACAATGCAGCTCGGAACAGTTGTGAAAAAATAAATAAATAATTATATAATGCATTATGTATGTTTCCTTCTTCTGTTTAAGCCATTCGAAATCCAAGCGATATCATGCTCATTGATATAAACCATGTAATAGTATAAAGTATGTTTATTCAACGCAAATAATGGGTAAAGCTGCATACTTTATAATGACTAGCTTTAAGGAACAGTTAACATAGTGAGTAATTACGTTGTCTGACTAGGCAATTTCATTACAGTTAAGATTCAGGTATCTATAAACTTATATTGAATCAGAATTATACTTGCTGAGATCTCGTAGCTAGGCCGTACATGAACAAATATTTTAAGTGGGCTATGAATTTTCGGTGTGAACCTGAATATTTGAGACATGTAATAGAAAATTGGGTGTTATCTTGAAAATCATTATCTCTTAAAAAAACCGCTCCATGTTCAGAAACTGACAGATTCAACTTATTTAGTGCAGTATTTTGAGCTGAAATTGTTTTAAACCTTCTTGGAATATAGCTGTTTAATTTAAGCAATAAAACCTATGAATTTGTTGAGTCTTTAGTTCAAATTATTGTACTATAAGCGCAGACGGACAGACTAACTACATTTGCTACAGGATCTTGTATTCAACTCGTTTCAAAACATTCACGGTATTAGCCTTTAATAATTTTAGGCATCAGAAATTAAAATCTGAGCCGTCCATTCGATCATCACATACCTACAAACTGGTTATAATAAATAAATAAACACTTGATTCATTCTATTTTTAGCCAGTTGGGTAAAATTATCGATGAAATCAGTAAAAATTAATTTTCCCAATATGAATTGATGACGTTTCTTTTGAGTAGTATTCGCTATGGCATGGGAAAGAACGAAAAATTTGATGTGTTCCTTGGCAACCATGGCGCTGCGTAGCTCATCTTAAAATTAGGTTTGATCCTTGCCTAATTCATGCACTAGCTCAAAACCGGTTCATTTTGGTACTTTGAAGCTTTACGTCCAGTAAGAACGTACTTGGGTATTAATGTTCCCTTCGAAATCTTTAAAACGTAATCTATTCGTCTTGATCTGCCGATGTAAAAAGGAATTAATTCTATCATATTATGTATAAGTACGATACATAATAAGTGCGAAGTAATTATCGCTACCGATCTGAGAAAAGGGTAAACAAAATAAAATTTGTAATGTTATTTATGACATTATTTCATTTATAGTAATTATTCTAGAGCAGTAATTATATTTGTTACTATAATTATTGCTTATATTACAGTATATTTATTGTTAGGTTAGAAGATTAATTGACAGGGCAAGCAAGCTTGTAGGTTCTTCCTTAATTTTATGCATTACAAATTATTGATTTATCGACCTTGAATCAGCCATTGGCGCCTGGAGCAGTTACTTGAAGTTAATTTATTTTTAAAATTACAAGCTCCTGTTAGTTAATAGCTGTATTCACAGAGCAATTACCTCGTTACTTTTTTCACAGCTAATTTCATTAAAGAGTATGACTTTCATGATTTATAATTACGCTTTGAAATCTTTCTCATAATTTCTGATATTGTGTAACTTTTTATTTTTTTTGTTTGTTTTCGCGTGTTATTTACGAACTTTTTGATAAAATGAGTGGGCATATATAACTAACTACAAATTATATCCGAACTTCGTTTTCCCTCCAATCCTCATTTGAATTAAGAGAAAATACATTCAATTATTTTAATAAATCTGGAATATTATTGCTGTAATTTTGCGTTTTAAATTTTAAACGCATTTAGCGCTTCTCATTAAGTATTGTTGGAAGAATTTATCGACTTTTTTGATAAGACGTAGTTACAGCTTATGCAGTTAATAATTAGAGAATTTCGCGATCTCTTACCCAATTTAAGATATATATATTTTTTCTTACACTTTAGTATAGTAATTTCGGCTTATTAATATTCTTGTTTGTGTCTTCTTTAAGTAATCGAGATATGGACATTTAAAAAGTGTCCGTGTCTAAATGTAATTAACTCACTGTTTTTGAACAATCGTAGACTATTTTGTTTTCTTTTGTATTATTTTTATTTTTAGTCTTGCACAATGATGCGCAAAACACTTAATATTTTTCGTCTATCATCAACAATGGGCGAAATATGGTCTATAAATCCAGTGTCATGTTTTAGTATTATAAATGCCGGATTACTAATATTAATTAATGAAATTAGATTTAGTCTTCCACCGTATAAAAATTTTAAAATTATTAATTTTGGGAAGAAAATAGTTGACCGTACGACGTAGATTGTAGGAAGATAGCTACTTAATAAAAACTATTTATTATTAACTAACGTTTTCCAACATTAACCAACACTGATTAAAACAAAGAGTTGTCATCCTTGGTTCTATCAGACAGCTCTGACGAAGGCCGGCAAAATGGGCGTTGGTTTACAGTAAATAGTTTTTCTTCTGTTTTGGTACCTTTATTGACCGCTACCCGGAAGATCTTCCAGCAATTAATTATTCATTTTTCCTAAACGATTACAGTGAAATATAATCTAAATAAAAAAAAATTCAATGAGCTGTTAAATCGATCGATCTTGTTATTCAAAGAATTAGTTACCAAAATTATACTTCTCAAAAAGGTCTATTAACTTGTTACATCTTAAATCGTGTTTTTTAATTGCTAAGAAAAAAATTAAATCTTACAGAAAAAAAATAAATATATGACGTTGGTATCAATTTGAGGATATGAGAACTTGAAACTACCAAGTCCGGCTTGATTCTCAGAAATGATTGCACTACACTTAAATTTGACTAGAATGATA
>NW_027110173.1:832414-834411 GCF_000696795.3 Halyomorpha halys
ATATTATTTGACCGTATAATTTCAAATTATGAAGAAGAGGGTCCGGGATGCGGTCAAAAGAGAAATAATAAATAGTTTACTATTTATTTTCATTTTTAATATTTATTTTAACAAAAATACCATTTGTTTTCCGACCTTTCGCCCCAATTTGTAGGGCTTCGTCAGGGCTGTTGATAACTTTAGAGACTTTGATAAAATATGATGAATGAATATGAAATATAAAAGCTATCAACTTGAATATCCCTGATGAAGCCCTTCAAACTGGGACGAAACGTTGGAAAATAAATAGTTGTAAACTATTACTATTTCTTGATACTATATAGTTAAATGTAAGAATTACTTGACACATAGCATGCTCTGCATAAAGCACATTAACGTTCGTAAATGAGAAAGTGTAGACTGAGCTATATTTATTAGGAGTAGCGACCGAGATGTTTTGAGAGCGTTGGCAGGACCTCAGGCTCTCGGCGGAGCATTTAATTGGGATCGGGCTCACCTTTCTCCTCTGTCGGTGTCTGCCTTTGTATAATTTGTCTAAGCAAACTCTTTTTCTGTCTAATAATATATAACTACATCGTAGGAATTTTAATTTTATTGATTGTTATTGGTTTCTGAGTGTATATATATATAGAAGTCATATATATTATAGATATTTAATGGTAATAAAAAAACTTTTTCTTTAGTTCAGGGCCCTGTTTCATAATGAAAGCTAATAGTATTAATTCATAGTACAAGTGTGGTAATAATACTTATACTTATTTTATTCAGGATTGGGTTCACTATTAGTGATATTACAGGAATTAAAAAATACTAAAGTACAAGTCACTATTGTACAAGTCTGTTTAATTGAATTAAGATAAATCTACAAGACTAATAGTATTAGTCTGTACTTTATTATGAAACAGGGCCCTGATTGTTAGATTCTATGCTAGTTGCTTTAATTTTACTTAAACCTGTTATTGTTATATACTTCCCACATCTTACTTGTAGAATGAGTATTATGGTTACCGCCTTCTTTTCTCAGATAAGTAAATTGGATACCAATAATTGGAAAAAACATTCAATGCTTAAGTATGCAATAACATCTAGTTTACCATGGCAGGGGGGTCTGTGGTATCTAATCTATCTTTTAATTTAAATAGATTCCGACAGTTGGTCGGTTCACATAAAGAACCAATCGAATGCAAAGGAACTTTGGAAGCTCGCCCTTTGAAGGAATGTATTAATAAAATATGGCAGGCAATGTGGTATGAAAGTCCACCCAGTAAGTTGAAACCTATAAAGAAAGATGTGAAGGCCTGGATTACATCAACCCGAAGTAGACGCCGTGAAGAAGTAGTGATCACCCGACTCAGAACAGGACATACCCGACTGACACACATCCACCTCATAACAGGAGAGGCCTCTCCAAAATGTTCGAAATGCAATAGTAATCTGACCGCCAAACACATTTTCGAAGAATTTCATCACTACACATTAACTCTGAATCAGTTAGGGATACCAACAAATGTTCCAATTGGCGTTGAGAAATGAGGAATCCGTAATAGCAAGAGTCATTAAATTCATCCATAAGACTAACTTAATAACCAGCCTCTAATTATTATAATTATCTATTTATCTTGCCTTATTTTTAAAATTAGAACAGTTACTTATCTGTTCTTCATCATCCTTTCCACTATCGTAACGATTATTAAACAAATTATAATTGTCTAGCTAGATAATATTTCGAATCTCACAAAAATGAATCCCACTGGTGCGGATCAGTACACCATACCAAAGCTATGACTATGGAACAACTAGGCTTTACCAAAACCAACAACCAACGGGCGTTGATAACCAGGCTGTCAAAAGCTAACTAACAAGAACCAATCGAAATGTTTAATTCAGATTTACAAATAGATAATAAATGCTGTTTCTGAAACTCTACTCGCCCTTAGAAAAGCAGTTTGCTAGAAACGTAATATTTAATTTTATATAAAATTCTTTAGGTAGAATTT
>NW_027110173.1:837451-857514 GCF_000696795.3 Halyomorpha halys
CACACACACACACACACACACACACACACACACACACACACACACACACACACACACACACACATATATATAGATTACATACAATTAATATTTTAGTAATTTAGAATAAAAAAATTGAAATTTTCTTGGTGACTAAAAAGTAAATTGAAACATTTTGAAAAATAGTGAAATATTAAGTTGATAGTTAATTAATTATTATTATTGGGTTATAATTGAATCCTCTCATTTAATTTATTTAATTTTAATTTCCTCATCTTTCATCTCACTGAGAGAAATATTGATACATGTTTGTGTATCTTTTTGTTTTTAAAGAAAAATTAAAAAGTAAATGTATAAAAAACAAACAGAACAACAATGTTTTACCTAAACACTGTCTCAATAGTTAATAATTAATCCTTAATCCCTACTTATATGTACTATTGTGTATTTTTATTTTTAAACTGATATACAAATTTTTAAAATCATAACTAAATAATATAATTTGTTTTTTTAATAAGGGATCTATATTTCCATATATTCTTATTTAGTATTTAGGCAGTATTTCTGATTTAAACGTTTTGTTAAAAAAAATTATCGTATTAATATTGAAGTATAGCTAGTTTCAATGAGTTGTAAGAGGTCTCAGTGAGTGAGGTGACATTTTCTATTTAACGACCTGGCTTTATTCCATGAACCGTGGTCTTATAGTTTCCGTGTTCTATTTTTATAATACCGAGGAGTGTAGATGACTCCTTTTGTTCCGAATGTAATGCACGTAACACGTTATATTATGTCTCGGGAGCGAATCTCCGTTCCCTGTTAAATCCCGAACCGTGGCTAAATTTTCCGCTCTGGCGACGTTTTTAGTTACGCTTTTCCTCGGCGGGCTGTGACCCAGGGAGCCCGCTGGAGGATGAATTATGGGGAGGGGGTCTAAGGGGCTAGATCTACCTCCCCCCTATCAGGGTCCATTTATCAGAGAGGTCAATCATTAATCACTGATTAGCTCTCTTCTTCGGGTCAGTGGCAACTCAGTCCGTATTTAGCTGTCTCAGGGCATTGCTTCATCTTATAACTTGCCAGGGTAGGGCAACTATTTGGATTTCACATAATTGGAACATATCATCAAATTATTTCACTTATAATAATCGGTATTTCAGACTTTTATTTTAAGTATAATAGTGCTATCACATCCATATATGAAAAATCTGATGCAGTACCTTCTTTACTTAGCACTCCGGAAGGCAAACATTTCTAACAATAAATTCTTATTTTATGGTTCATAAAATATAAAAATTCGTATTTTTTTGTGTTTATCGAATTGAGTGTAAGGAATATCAACTTCCTGACAAAAATACATTTGTTGTTCTCTGAGTGCAATACAGAGATCGGGCACACTCAGCTGCCTTTTGCACATTTTGCCTTCTCTAAACTTTTTCTCTCATAGTTAATTATAAATTTTTTTCACAGTTCGTGTTTTAATTTTTCTTATGGCACTGTTTCTTGGTTAAGGGGGCGGTAGCAGCGTCAGTCTACCATCCACAGGTTGTCGGATCGAATCCCTGGTCCCATTCAGGGTTTTTTCAAGCACAAAGTAATGCAAAACTCACTGACAACCTCCCCACGGGCATTTGTGAGGCCCGTTAGCAAATGGGTGGCACTCACAAAAAATAGGCGTGGGAGTGACCCACCCTGCGAAAAAAACACGTCAAGAAACGCACGATGTATTTCCTAATTACATCCTAATATTGGGAAATACATGGCACGAGGTCATAGGCCTCCATGGTCTGTTGCCCATAGAATAATAATAATATGGTACTGTTTCTTGGTTAAGGGTTTTGAAGAATATTAGTATTAAATTAGGAATGGACAAAACTTTTCTTTTGTACAATTTATTAAAGAAAAATTGTAATTACCTCCAGCATTTGTTGCTAAAAACGTTGCTGTCCATTATTCCGTTATAAATTGTTAAATTATCATTGATGAAAAATAACTCCTCCTTCTTTTTCAAAAGATTTAACTTGTTATAAAAATTTCTTGAAGAAAACATTTTTTTTTATATTTTCCAAGTCATAGTATTGCTTATAAATCAGCCAACGAGTCTAGAGTCTTACAGCTATTTATATTTCTTTACTTAATGTTGCTATTGACCTTACAAGATTTCTTGAAAAATGTTGCTTTGAAGAAATTAAATATACGAGTTATTGATAAGAATTGTTTTATCATTACTGGCAATATTGTTTCACAATGATTTTAATTTACTATTAAGATGTTCGGCGTTTCGGATATTATGCCATCATTATGAAAATTCGTGTTCTGTTGTATATTTATTTAATTTAAAGTACATTCTTAGAATTAGTTCAAACACTGACATGTCAAATACTAATGTATTTTTTTTTTTTTTTTTAGAAAACTATTGTAATAATTTTAGTAAATGAAAAATATTTTGTTGAAGTGCTTAAAGAAATCACATCATTTATAACTATATATATTTTTTAGGAAACAATTGAATGAATATGTTATTGAATTTTTTTTAATCATTGTTCTTTTTTTCATAAAATTTATTCTTACTCCATCATAGAGAGTTTCCAAAGGCTTAGATCATGATACAGTTATTAAAAATACTGATGAAATTCTTCAATTTCCTTGAGTAATTACAAAGTAAACGTGGTCGTTACAAAGAAAAGCAAATGAAAAGTTATGAAGAAGTATTTAATAACTGGTTTTCTCTTCATAATGGTAAAAAAATTGATGCAAGATTTCTCCACAATGGGCCAAGCCGGGCATTACAAACATTCTCCGGATTTCTCTTGATTATTCTGAGGAAATACTTTAGGTACCTCCGAGCGTGTAAAATCCCTTGAAAAGATTAATTTAATTGTAAATACTTTATCCCGAGAGTGGGGGGATATTAATTTCCCCTCAATCAACTCCAATTTTCCCGAGATGGAGTGTTAAAGGAAGCATCGTCGGAATGATGGAAACTAGGGAGTTTCTCTCTGAGGTCGCAATTAAAATTGTAATTGCTCCCAGGTTAATTTCATTACATGACTTTAATTAGTTTTTATGGATATTATTGTTCACTTTTTGAACTATGGTCGTATTTCGTGTTTATGTTTTTATTACTATTTTTTATTAATGGTAATTATAAATTATTAAGTATAAAAGTATGTAAATTAAAATATTAAAAGATAAATCTTTCTAAATGTTTTGGTGATAGGCCTAGTTCTTTATTTTATTTTTTGTTGTTGTTATAGAACCATTTTATCTTGTTCTTTATAATATAAATAATTGTTTGCATTACTTAAATTAAATGTGTTCTTCTTGTAATTAATATTGTCAATAATGTCGAATCTCCTGAAATTTCCTTATTAGAATTTATTATAGCTTGATAAGTTAAGCAAAATCCATTCGGTATACATTCACGAGTTTTAGGAGAAAAATGTATGAAGTTTCTATACATGTATGACGATTATAACTCAACGTTTCAAAACACATTTGTTTATTTGAAGACAAGTGTTTTGATCTCAATAATAATACTAGTGGATTTCTACAATTTTAGTTAGGAAAATCGGAGAATATAAATAAACTCTCACCTCAGTCTTGTGGCAGTTTGTAATTTTTTAAAGGAAGATAGTTGACCGTATGAAGTAGATTGTGATTTAGAAGATAGTCCGGGTGGAGAACAATAAAAGTATCAAAGTAGTAAAAGAAAACTATTTATTGTTAACCAACGTTTCGCCCTGCTTTGCAGGGCTTCGTCAGGGATAGATGAAAAAACAAGATACATTATGGAATTGACAAAACATTAAAATAAAAAACTTTATGTTTATAAAGTATATAAAATAATAATAATAATGTAATTCCTATCTATATATTATACAAAATCTTAACCTTCCTGAGGGTTAGTGGAAGAAGTGGGGAAATTTTCTAGCTGACTTTCCGTTTCTCAACCTCCCTGTTGTCATCTTTGTTTCAATCTGACAGGTACTTCCCCCTATGTTAATTTGTTTTTTTCATTAATTGTCTTAATATTTCCCTTTTACATATTACTATACCTCACCTATGCCATATTTACTTTACTTATCTGCTTTACCTTGTACACCTACCTCTTTACCATATTTATAACTATTTCTAACAAGTATTTTCTACAATTTATTGGTCTAGATTTGTATTTAGATTTTTATCACACCTGATTGTATTTATTAGTAACTAGTTTCTAGTCCACCTACATGTATTCTTCCTTATATTATTATTTATTTTTTATATACTTTGTAAACATAAAATTGTTTGAGATTACCAAAAGGCAAGTCATATTATTCTTCCATGATAAATTTACCTGCCCCCCCTCCCAAAAAAAAAAAAAAACAACGCGGAAGATATGAAATATTGAAATCAAATTATCACTCTTACTGTGCATTTTTATAAAACCTTATGAAAAAATAGTACAACATATACATTGAAGTTAAAAAATTAATTAATACATAAAAAAATTAAATTGCATTTTAAGTAAGTAAAAATCTATTTTTAACAAGTGTCGGAAAACCGAATTTTTTAGGTACCGTATGTACGGCATACTGCTACCAAGAGTTGGGTCGGGAAATTTATTTTCTTCATGAGCCTATATCTCGAAAACTTAATACGAGATTTAAAAATTAAAAAATTGTTTTGAACCTATATTTTTCTTATCTACCCATACCTCACTGGAATGCACCTTATACTGAAACACAGTGTATAAACATAGTATGTATTTCATAACCTTCCACCCCTTAGACTACGCCTAAGTAAGTCTATCGTGACACACTTTTTAGACAAAAAGTAGATCCTACATCCTGAAAAGTTGTCCACCCCTGTCGTAAGGGCTTGGCGTGCCCCAGGGAGGTATCCTCGTATAATTAATAATCTAATTTAAATATTTATCTGCCACAGCTGGACTCTAACTCAGACCAGGGAAATATGTCCACGGTTCTTGTTAAATGAGCTACACCGCTCCTAATGAAAGTAAAAATTAGTTAGTTTCACTACAATTAATGAGGAGTCCAGTGCGTTAAAATATTCCGCCTGTATTACAGTGCACTGTATTACAGTGCTTAAAGTGTTATTTTTAGTTTTAAAGTGTTATTATTAGTTTCACCTGTATGTGCACTGTATTACAGTGCTTAAAGTGTTATTTTTAGTTTTGAAAATGTTTACTCTTCACTAATGATAATCAATATTTACTAACTTATGCAAAGTATGTATAGTTCGTATTTTCATTATTAATAAATTGATTTTTAATTTTCAACCCTAATAGTTAAAACCAAAATATGTAGTTAAACTTCTATTTATAATACAGAATATGGCTTTGTGTGTCAATTAATGTCAACATAGGGTTTTGGTTCAAGTTATTATTAGAATGTGGAACTTAAAATATCGTATCGATTTGCCATAAATCTTTCGGCTTGGCCTTTGTAGTCGCCATTTTACAGCGTCTCGTTTCATTATGGCCTTTCCAATCTCCAAGGTTCAAATAAGATAATTTTAGAAACAAAAAGAAATAATGTATATTGTGACATTGTTGCACATGCATGTAAGACCCATTTTTTTATATACAGAAACTCCATTAATTTTGATACAAACCTTGAAGTGTCAAAACGATATATTTGTATGGAAATGAATAGCAATATTTTGTATATTTTATTACTTATGTGTTATTTTATTTGTTCCGTTAGTATTATCAATTCAAACATAGAAACCATAAAGATTTATACATAAGTTATCTTCCTTTTTTGTTGTGAAAAGATTCAAACACACTAACGTTTTTGGGTGTAGTACTTTAGATAATTTAATGTTTTATTTTTCAGTTAGTGATTTGATGGAATTTACATTAAAATGTATTGGTGCTAGGAACAATAGTTAATTTCCATATGAAATAATATTTAGTTAGTTTGTATTTTGTAGTAATTAGAAGGTTCCTCAACTACTTTTTAACACGAATAAGGTTGTAATCATGTTTACTTATTGTTTTTACTTTATTTAGACTTTCGAAATTGGCTATGTATTTCGTATAGTATGTTTTCAGATATTATGTATCATTTCCAATCTTCTAAATTTTTAAAAATGATATTTATAATGTAATTGGGACATGTAGCTTCAAAAGCAGCTCTTTCCAATTTCAGAAAATGTTCAGAAACGCCAACAAAAAAAATTTCCATTGACATACCAATTAGTTTTGAGAATTTTTGTTATTTATATCGAAAGCAGTAACGTCCATGATTATTTCATGTTAGTTTCACTGCTTTAGTAATTCTAGCTTTCTAGATATTTAAATTTAAATTTTAGATGGAAGTGGTTTCGAACCAATTAACCACAATTTTCAGTCTTGTACACTAAATTATAATATGGTAAAAAAATCAGTTATATAATTTTTTCTTGTTGAATTTTCAAGATATGATAAAAGTAGAAACAACTAGGTCGTTTCAAGACAATTTTAATTGAAGAATGAAAACTTATATTTGACTACTAGATAAAATTAATTAAAAAATCCATTGCTCAAAGAATGAAAGAATAACTATTGTTTAGGTACTCTTATAAAATTTGTTTTCATTTTCGTCGTTATTGAGCGACAATTTTACTGGACCTGTAGGAAATAGTATCAAATCCAGTGACGAGTGAAATTCTCCTTTTTTTCTTTGTTAACGGTTGAAATGCACTTTCATCGTCGTTCAGATAGTTCACCTCACTATGAACTTCAATATCATCTCGAAATCTGTTAATTTTTCTATTGCATGAAACAACAAAACCTGTGCCACGCCGGTGGAACCTTCAGTGATTAAAATGGAGCTTGGTTCGAGCTGGGTTGAGCAACGAATGGATCAGTTTGAACCCTGTGTTCGCGGAGGAGCTAGTTATGCTCTTTACCGTATGATTCAGTGTATCGAGAACATGCGGAAATAGAAAAAAGGTATTTCAGAAAAATGTGGATGGAGCTGGTTTTGGAGCTACACGCCTCACTTTTCAGTTGTGGGGCTCCTAGGACAAAACTAAACCTAAGCGAAACTTTTCGAGAATTGCTGTGTGATTAAAAAAAAAGTATAATTCAATAAAACAAAAGAAACATAAATATTTGCTTAACAGAAAAATTAATTGCGGAGTAATTAAAATCAACTTAAATTTTTTATATAAATACATATCAAGATCAAAAGCATTTGCTTCTTGTGAATTCTATTGTTATATTATTTCACCCTGACTCAATAAATTTTATCATGGTCATTTAATCTGTAATTCTATAACATCTCTGAGTGTGATATAGCTGAAAGTAGATATTTCTTCAATGAATCACTTATGCGTCAAATTAATTATTTATTGAGATGCACTTTAATAAATATGTATGAAGGAAATACAAAGCGGCCGCTTCGCCGATCGGCACATTATGTACAACAGCAGCGAACGGTCTAACAAACGGATCGAAACAGTTGGCCCCAGACACAACAAACATACCGCCCTCTCAGTAATATTTAGTAGACCTTTGTCAGGCTGTGTGGGACATGTGGCCCGGTTATTATTATGTCCTGCCTCGTCCCAGATGTCTCAGTCGGAGAGAAGCTCTGTCTTCGGACTCATCGCGTCTTTGATCGCGTCTGTCACAGGTTATCTTGCGATGCTAGTGGAAGCTGAAGGCCGAGAGAGCAGTCTGTCGTGAGTATTATGTGAAACTTATTGTATTGGAAATAAGTCTTAAGAAATTAATAATGATATTAAAAAAAGAAAAACTTTTAAAATATATATATGTATATATAGATGACCGTAAAGATTTAAATATAAGTAGATGGTCAGGGTTTTATAGAGCCCCGTAGATTATGCATCATATTATATATATGTATATATAGTTGACCGTCGTCGTTCTTCTTTTTTTGACCGCAACCCTGACCATCTACCTAATTTAACTTTTAAAATAGTTATATTTAAGGTTGGTTTATGTGGTTATATGTTGAAAAAGTTCGCTACCTAGGTATCTCCATGTTATTAAGCTGTCCAGCATACTTTAGTATAGTATAACTATAAACTTACATAAAGCACTATAAGTTTATAGTATGACTAACTATCGAACTAATCCTCATTGCCTGACAGTCCTGTTACGGCAGCAAATATCTATATGCTTGTGGTGGCTGTTACAGCTGTAACACAATTGAAAATACTGTAAATGTTTTTATAGAGTTAATCATCCTGTCAACTGAAAAGCTCTTATATAAGTAAAATTTAAAAACTAACTATTTAATAACTAGGGTAGCATAAAAACATTTAAACATTAGAATATATCCCTTTTTTATGTGCTTTACGTAATTTATACGATGAATATCATTTTATCCAACGCTATACTACAAATGTTGTTTCCATGCTCATCTTCCTATAATAAATTTCATACGAAAAACTAATAATCTTTCAATCTAATATGTAAAAATGAATATTTGTTTGTTGGTACTTTATGCTCTGTCATACCGTTGATCCGATTCTGATTCGCCTTTTTGGTAAATGTTCTGGATTTTCCTGGGAAGGAGATTGGCTATTCCGATTTTTTTAATTTTTTACGGGTTAAAAAAATTTATTATCAACATTAAGTATTTTTGGCACATAGCTCAGAAAGTATACATTTTTTCATGGTTATTATGTGCCAATCTATTTGTCGTTCTGAAGAATAAGAAAACAAGTATGGCTTGTTCTATAAAATGATTTTTTTTGTTCACTAAAAATTAAAAAAATATAAAAAGGCAGGAAGCCAAGTTGGTCTCCGTAGTTTTTGTTAGGAATAAGCAAATCATGTTGGTTTATAGCATCGTTGTTTGTTTTTTTTTCAAAGAAATTAAAAATTAGAAATTTTTCACATTGATTTATTTGAAGTATTTTGTTTTTCTCCTGGTGTCTATCGTTCATGTAATCTTTCATTGATCCTTTACTTTTTATTTATTTCCTACGTTATTACAACCGTTAGATAGCTAAATGTCTGCTGTTTCAAAGTATATTAACATTATTTACATATGTCCTTATAATTGCAAAATACCAAAGCCATAAGCAGTGATTTATGTGTATAGTTTGGTGTAGATTGGTTAAGTCTCCTAGAAGTTATCTATTTTTTTTACCGTATAATTTTATACTATACACTAAGTAGATATACTAAATAATTAATTAAATCCTTAATCCAATGTGTAAATAATGAAATATATTAATTTATATAGATTGTACTCAATTAATCTTTCTACATACCAAAAGTTAGTAATTGAGAAGCATAAATCGGCCTGTAATAAATAAAAATAGAATATTTTATTATTATTTTTTTTCTGCTTTATTCACCATGCTTTTTTTTTTTGTACTTAGTCTTGATAAGGCCTGAAAATGTGGTCGAAAAGTTGAAACTAAATTAAATAAATTTTACATAATATTCACGATCAGCAACTCATGCATCGTAGATACATTAAATCCATAAGAGTTAATAAGGGAACGCACCTCTTGCAGTTGAATAAAGAATCAGTTATTCCCGAAACCTTGAAATTGATTAGATACTACTCCTTTATGGTATATTTAACTAGATATATATTTTTTCTGGGTTGGGGGTAGAGTAATTTAAATATATTATCTGTTGCTAATTCTTTGTCAATTAACTTAACCTTCAGTTGGCTATCAATGGCATAGCTCGTCTCCATCCCATTCTTGTACCTAACTCCTTATTAAGAGTGTCCTCTCCAGCTTCTTATCCTGGGATCTATTTGCATGTTAAGTCCCTCCTCCTGCTGATAGACTAATGCACACCCTCTCCTTGCAACATTACTTAGCCCTCCAGCCGTAAGTTAACCCAACTTATCCTATCTGGCAGTGGGTCCGGATCTAGAATTTACTGCGGGTAATCCTTAAGGTAAGCCCAACCCTAATAAGCGTTCAATAATTAACTATACTTTGCAATAGATACAGAGGTAGTGAGTGGCCCTTATCTCCCCGCGACACCTCGACTAAGTAGAGCTATTATTTACTACTCAAGGCGCATCTGATAACTCGGCGTTGAACGTATGTACCTTCTCTGCAATAATCTGCACATCTTCTTTTTTTTTGTTTTGTTTTGTCTTGTTTTAATGGACTTGTGACAACATTTAATTATGTTCATTGATAAAGATCTGGAAGAATGGCAATGCTACAAGACATTACTTTAGGGATTGTTATCTATAATCAGCGCTTTTTATTATAGATTTTTGTTTATTTTAAGTACTTGTAATAGCTGATGATTTCAATACCCTAGTTGATCAGATGTGATGTTTTAGGTGCAACATATCAAGCACATCAGTTTTCATTAGGGGTAATCCTAATCTTTAGTTTAACATGTTACAGCGTGTTAAATAGAAGCAATGGATAACAATAATAATAATAATAAAGTAATGACAGTTGTCAATTAGCTCATCTTGATTCTCTTCCTCACAAGTTAGAAGATCTATAAGACAAAAGTGGCCAAACTTTCACACAACTTCCACTTTTCACTTAATTTAGGTATTTGTAATAAATGATATTAATAAAAACTTAGAAGTAAATAATAACATCAAGTTTTGGAAGGAAATGTTATGAAACAAGTTGCTAAAATCCACCAGGAGCTATGCGTTTAATATTTAACATAACTTTGTTTAAATAAATACAATTTTATCCATTATAGTCTCAAAATACATTTATTCACTTTATAAGTCCAACGTTTCGGGGATCATCAGGTACCATATTAATACAATTTCGAACTAAATCATTTGAAAACACTTCATGGCTACTCTGCCCAGGCCAATCCAATAAAGTGTCCTAATAAGTCAGTTTTCACATTCAATTAAGAATTAAAATTATTTATCACAGTCACTTTCTTTGTTGTAATAAATTTTTAGCTAAGTTTATGTTAGTGGTTTTAGTGACGTCCGTTTGAATGTGAAAAAAATCAATTTTTGGATTAACAATGGTTGAAAAGATTCGCTTGAGACACTCATAATAAAGTTTTGGTGAATACATGTAATGAAATAAAAAGTACTTTTTCTTTTGGACGCCTACTTTCCTGAAAATAATTGCAATGTACATTTGTGAACCCATTGTTAGGCATATAATGAATTAATAACTAAATAATAAATATAATAGTAATGTAAAAAATTAGAATTTAAAATAAAAGAAAGTACTGAAATTTAAAACTTGGTATTTATAAATATTCGTAACCTAAAATATCAAGATCCCCTGATACAACACAGAAAGGATGGTTTTCGGTTAAGTTGAAATTCTATTGGTCTATAATAGGTTTGTCGCGAATGCGTAAATAGTTGATGGTATTAGGTATTAAGTAATGACTGTGATAGCTTTTACTGTCACTGTGAAACCGCCGCGGAACCACCGCTTGATATGAACCACGTAGAGAAGCTTGGGCCGCTTCCTCACCTGTTCGCTCCCTCACCTGCCCACATTCTTGTTCTTTTACCCTGCCTCAAAAAAAGTCAGTAACGAGATATCCAGGGGCAGTGTCTTTTTACAACGGGACTGTATTCCCCACCTGTTCCACCCTTCAGTCAATGGTCCACTTCTCCCAGGCGGCAGTCCCCCTTCTTGCTTTGGAGACGGTGAGTCGATACCGCTGTTCTGCTTGCATGGCTTTTGATAGAGTCACGGCATGGTGTTAATAAAACATATAACAAGTTACATAATGGCGCAGATCCAAATACATGCGTTTTTTAACCTATTGACTCTTATAATGCATCTAAATATGTATAATATTTGTTTAAAATTTTCACTTTCATTCTTCAGTAGCAATACATGAAGTACACATTAAAACATGTCTGCAATACGATATGCATTTTGGATGAAATGCGAATGTAATGGCGTTTCATCCAAATATTCCGTGAGATTCTATTTCTATGATGCGGTAGAGGTGTACTGGAAGCCCTGATAACTAAGTTGTATAAAATTTTAGAATAGTTATAAAAAAAATATATATAGCAGAGATTTTAACATTTATAACGTTGTAAAGTTACCTGTATTATGGCATACTTATATGGTTTTAGGAATTGACTCGCAACCTCAATAGCTTTATTATATCCTATCCGGACATGTATAGCTTTTGAAACCGTTAGGTTGGGCGATAATAAAATGGGTGTCACCTAATCCCTTCTCTTCGACTTAAGTTCTTTTTTAGTACATACTGCTAATAGTCTCATTTTATGGATCCAGGTAACAACTTGTTTATCCATATATTTAAAAAAAATGGTTTTCATAAATAATTTAATTTTCAGTATAGATGGCCTAGTTTTTGGGTTTGTTTCTTTGGCATTAAATTGCATTGGCCATCACTGGCTTTACTACAACAAATACTGACGTTTATAATGCTAAACCTGATACAATACTACTGCTGACACGGTAGTAAATGTTATAAATGATGGTAACTGTCTTACAGTTTACATTAAGGCTGCTATCGTGGATGTTAAGTGTTACTGTGTAAACGATGTTAATATGACAGTGGCTGAACTTTTTTTTGTTAAACTTCTAGCTTTGAATTTCTGATTGACGGGATGGTTATCATAGGTTGACCCGTCCAGGCCAGAATCGAACCGGCGCCGTTGCAGACATAAAGTTGACATAAGACATAAAGGTGACGTCTAAACTCTTTTCCACAGAGGCTAAAATGGCCTCAGACAGTAGCTGAACTACTATAACAAATACTATAACGTTTCACTTTATAGCTAGTGAGACTGTACTATCACGATTCTTTGTTCATAGCACTGGCTTCACTCTCACAATATGAACCGTCAGTTATTACGCTTTAACTATTGCGACTATATAGTCATAATAGTGAATGTTTTCATGACATTAGCTTCACTACCGTGACATATACTGTCAGCTATTACGCTGTAACTAGTGCGACATTATTGTCATGACAGTAAATTTTGTCGGGAAAGTAACTATTATGCAATTAACCATTGCGATGGTTACACCAGTTTCTCCCGTGGATGTAAAATATCACAGTTTCAAAATGCTTTAACATGACAGTAAGTTTACTGGGATTAAGTTTGCTATCATGTATCAAACCTGACCTTGTGTAACAGTACTACAGTGACGGCTGCTATTATTCAGTTTATGTTATGGTATTGGCCTTAGGTCAATTAATCTTGAAACCTTTTTATTTGTAAAATAAATATTCAATGAAAATTTGTTCAAAGAGCAATTTTTATTCTAAGGTGTTCAATAATTTATATCGCTTAATGTTTAATATAAGCATATAAAAATTTACAAAAAATTCTTTCATAACAGTTATTAATTAGTTTAAAATATTAAAATTATACAGTAATTTCTGTTGTGAAATTTATCAAAAACAATTAATTGAGGTTTTGGACTGTTGTACTGGTTTTTTAAAATCTTTATTGGCCATAACAGTTATGTTGACTCAGACGGATCCCATAGTAAATTATTTTGGACTAGCCCTCCAATGGATGACCTGTGGCTTGCATGTTAAAATGAAACGAATAAATCTTAGCAAACTACTCAAACTGCATTAGTCACTTTTTCTTAGTCTTCAAAACTAAGACAGATATTTCCTGAAATTACAAAAACTCCAATTTCCAATAGAAAATATTAAAAGTACCTTTGTGTGGGAATGACAGAACTCTCTACATACTGTCTACTACATAATTCGAAAATATGATTTCCAAATTTTGAGAGAACTGAATTCAGTTAAACCTCAGTATGACGTTTCTCAAGAGGTTTTGAAAGAAATCGTTTATCAATGGATTCGTTTAATTGAGACATGGTTGAATAAAAATTTGTTTTATTGAGGTTCACACAATTATTCAATGGGCCAATTAGAAAATTATTAATTGACCTATACAATTAACGAAGGAAGATGGTCTGGGAGTTCGCGAAACAAAAATAGCTGAAATAGTGAAAAGGCAGGGATTCATGAGCTAAATGGAAGATACAAAAACTAATAATATTGCAGGGCACTAATCTCTCATCAAACAGTTTTCTACAGCAAAAAAATTGTCAATTTCCTGATTTTTTCATTATTTACTTTTTTTTCTCCTCCTTTTAGTTTCTACTACATTTATTTTTACATATTTAGTATCTATTATTTTATGAAATATTACTTCACCTGTTCATTTTAATGCTTAAAATTTATTACTCCTGCCTCACAGTATCCTATAATATTTCCCCAATTATTCCTGCGAAACAGATCCGCTTAAGGGATCCTAAACCTACGATTGAGTAGACTAAAAGATGCTTGATATGAGATATGTATTTATATTTTAAAAAATATTCAATGAAAATTTGTTCAAAGAGCTATTTTTATTTTAAGTGGTTCAATATTAACCGCTTTTATAATAATTTTTATGTTTTAAAATAAAAATCCTTTCATAACAGTTATCCATTAATTGAAAATATTAAAATTCTTAAACGGAAGTTACTGCCGTTGTACATTTGCAGGTTGTATAAGGTGGGCACAGGGTTAAGGATCTCTGGACTAAATGATAAAAAAAAAATTTACTCTTGGAATAAGATTAAATTTACAATGTACGTAATATAGGATTTTGATTTTAAATCTATATCGACAATAACAGTTTTTTGTCTCAGGCAGACCCCATAGTAATTTTGTGTACTTTAATGTCCTAGCCCTCCGATGGGTGACCTGTGGCTTGCATGTTAAAATGAAACGGATAAATCTGAGCAAACTACTGAAGTTGCTTTGCTCACTTTTTTCTCAGTCCTCATGTCTTAATTCCCAACAGAAATTAACTTCCTTAACTGACTTTAATAATTTTCTTACTGTCTAAAAACTTTGTACGCTATCTTCTAGTGGGTAATATCTTATAGTGGGAAAAAACTAATATTTTGTAATGTTTTTAATGATTTTTGTAAACTGGAACAAATTTGCTAACTGATTCAGAGCTATACAAATTTTTGATTCAATAAAATCTAATTATGAAAATTAATTTTATACATCCTTTCGTTTCTACTTATTTTAGTTTTTAAATAATAGAACACTTGCAGTAATATATATAATCTAATATAATCCATAGATATTTGCCTTCTTTTTTTTTATTGATGAGAATTATCAAACGAAACGAAATCCGCATCTCAAACGGTGAAGAAAAAAGGAAAAACCGTTGCCGACCTAGGGAAAATTGAACCCGGCTTTTCTTTAGGACGTAACCCGAGATGGAGACCTGGATTGGAGTTGTACTGTAAGGAAAGGGAAGAAGAAAATACCATCGCCTGAGTAATACCGTCAGGATTTGCTACAGCTTTCAGCTAACCGTCTCATATCTTTCTCTTTAATTTTATGAAGAACCTTTTACATTTCTATAGTTTACCTAAATTGCTTATTTTTTAATACAAAAAAAAGATTTGTCTATGTAATTTTTATAAATTATTTTAGTGTATAGATTTATGTTAATATTAAAATCTATACATTGATGGCTCAGTTTTAATATTGATATTTATGTTAGCTTTGCTTATTATTATCAGCAATATTACCTTATATTGAATCACCTAATGATACAATATATAGATATATACTACATAGAATCTATAAAATGCTGACATAATTGACTCTGTGATGGACCCAGAGTCATTTATGGAAGTGAAGTTGATTTTGTTCTCGATGGAGCATGATGCTTCTCGATCAAAACCAGCAGATATTAATTATCTGGGAAAAATAAAAAACAATAGTGTTTTAATTATCTTCTTTAAATAAAAATGTAAAAAAAAAAATCCAGCGTTTCAATGTTTATTTACTATTATTATGTTATTTTATTATTGAACGGAGTTAATTGCCAACCGTACAATTGCAATTTTCAGTAATCATATGACATATTTACAGTAAATATAACTAAAGAAAACCATAATAAAAGAGAAAGTAGCATAATATACGATCCTTATCCCAGTCACTTTTGACACCTAAAATTTTACCTAACCTAAAATCCTTATTTACCGTTTCTGATTTTTTTTTTGTAGCTGGCAGCTGTTATATTGGGGTTATATATTTGCCAATAAATAGCACTCATTTCGTATATTTCTATATTTTACAAATTTAATGGGAATGATCTAATTGCGAGAACAATTTATTTAGGGTTGTGCCAAGAAATTACTAATGGGGCTTTACCGTCCATTTCCCCTTATACTTGGGGGGTACCAGTCCCAACGTTTAATGCGTGAGGCCCAATAAATCTTTCCATCCATAAATGAAGTCCACGAAGAAGGGATTGTTCTCTTTCTACAAAGATTGAATGTCTGACCTATAGACCTGCTATTGGTCTCAGTCGACGTTATATTCTCCATGACGTTAGTTTCAGTGGCTTAGTATACTGAGGTTATGGAAGGGGCGTCGCGTCGCACTGTGGTGGAAAACTGTCATTTTTGTGGGGGGGAAAAAACACCACTAAATTGTTTAAATCTTCTGTGATTCTCATGAACTTCTGTGTTATTCAAGGTTCTGAATTAAATGGAATGCCTTTTATTTTTTTATAATTTTATTTTTTTCATCATAAAATTAATTTTCTATATTTAATAAAATGTTATTCTGAATCATAGTGATAATTTTGATTATTGCTCTTTATTTTGGTTACACCTTTCAACAAAGCGCCTGAATTCATGCGAATTCATTCGATCCTTTTCTGCCGAAAAGATATCTGTATGTGACTCATATTCATATGAACTCTATGGTTCAGTACTTAATTGATAACAAAACTCTCATTTTATTTATAATTTTGTTTTTTTACCACCTTTTCCTCAGGTTTATCAGCTCCTTTAATTTTTTGAAATATAATCTAACATTATGGTTAGATACTATTCCTCTTAGCAACTTATTATACTCGCTTACTCTAGCTTTATTGAATATTGTTCAAATGTGAATTCTGATATCTTGATCAGTAAGGTATTTTTTTTCTAACAGTAATCTCATACAGAACAAGATTTTTTTCAAATATAAATAATTGCTTGGAGAATGGCAGAAGAGCCTTTGATCAGACACAAACTGTAGCTCTTAATGAAGACAGTCCCAGATGCCCTCCACCTGCCCAGCGAGCCTTGGACTTTAATGAACAGGCCACACTTCTTACTGCCCATTGATATCGTCTTAATTCCAGCCAACAGGAGATCTGCCATTTAGAATTCAATCCCTTGGCGGCTACTTTTATCTGATTTTTTTGCCGTATTTGGTTTTTACTTGCCCTGTTGTCAGTTGAAAGAATCTTGATCGTTCCTGACAAGTGCCCTTTGCTCAGCAGGTGTTCGGGACTGGTTCTTTATTTACTTTTCTTTCCTGCTATTTATTATTCCTCATGTTTTGATAAGGAACATTAGTAGTATAAATAATGAGAGCTAAAATTAAAATGAATAAAATAAAAATAATCTGGTTATTTTTGGAAGGTTCCAGAGAAAGCATTAAGCCTCTTATATTGCATTAACTGACTAACTAGTCATCTATCGGTGGCTATCTATTAGCTTATCAAAAAAGGTTATGATAACAGTTATTTTATTTTATATTCTATAAGTACCTGAGAGAAAATATTTTTAGTGGTTAAGTTAGAAAGTTTAATTTACATTAAAAATTAAATCTGTTCCGCTTCAACCGATGAAGGGTGCAAAGCAGGAGTGCAGTACTTTGCAAGGAAGCACTGTTACTTTACCAACGGTTGTGCAAGGATGTGATTTGATCAAAATCAAGCTGAACCGCCAGACTTTTTCTTCCGAAGGGCTCCCGAATCCACAGGGCTGACTCGCAGCTCCAGTGATACCAAGAAAAGTGGTACGAATCCGGTCCTTGGAGTTATTAGCACGTTGCCTTACCGCTAAGCTAAACACTTCCACTAATTTACATTTATTTAAATAATATTGTAAATTAACTTTTTTTTATCAATTCAATCTTTCACACTAAAGCCAGGTCCCCACGATGAATATTTTTATTAATAGTTTATTCCTGATTGTTAACGAAATTATATTTTTTGTATGTAAAAAGTATTTTTGGTAATTTTTTTTAGACTGGCGGTTTCTAATATTTGTTTACATATGTTGTTTTGATTTATTAAAATAATATGGCTTTCGTCATTTCTGCTCTGGTATGGGCCATCTTATTGATTTTTTTTTTAATAATTATTTGATCCATTTCTTATTTTTAAAACATTTTAACAACTTTACGGATCAGTTTATGGGTTGTTAAAATTTAAGTACCTTACATCAGATATCAAATTTCCTTTTTTTTTTATTTTTACAAATTTTTTGATGATTTTATTTCCTTTTTTTAATTTTTTGTAGCTTTGTAAATAACAAATTTATAGCTAATTCTAAAAAATATACCCTTTTTTATATTTCATCAAATTTGAAATAACTTGATTTTGTATACATATTTGTCAATAAATAAAACCATAATTTTTAATCTATTGTCAAATTTTATTTATAGTAAATTTTGACATTTAATATTATATATAATTAATTTACTTTAACTGGTATTATAATCTCGAAAAACGATTTAATTTTAATTTATATACTTATTCACAGTTTATAAATAAATAATTAATTTAATTTTGTTTCAGGTCTGTATGAATTAATGATTTGATCAAAATGTGGTTTTGGTGAGTTTATTTTTTTTTCAAATAAAGGCTATTTTTTAATATAATGATAAACTAAATTTCTAATTATGTATATTTTAACTAAGGTATTTTCTATATATTACTCCTATAACAGTAATATTGTTTAGAAATTTTGAGATAATTAAAATAATTTATATAATGTCTTATTTATGAATCAGGAAAGCATTATTAAATTTTAATTTTCCTTAGTACTTCTTACTATAAGAATGTCAAACTCAATATAGTATTTCATAATCAGATGTAAAGACTTTGCGATTTTGTTATTTTTTCGGCATAGGGTATTTGCAAGGGGTGTATTAATTATTTATTAATACTAATCGTTAAAGTTATTTGATTTTGTCCTTCGTTAACAATAAAAATGTAAAGTGGCAACGGTATTAGATTAATTTTGTTCAGACCACACTTACTATATTTACAATTTCTTTGGCTGAAAAAATAATGGGGCACATTTCTTCTTTGGTAATAGTCTCCTGTTATCTTTTTATTTTTTTGTTTAAAATGTTGTTGCATCTATTTAGTCAGAAACCTTGAAATACTTGGAATGGTTTCAATCCTATAATTTCTGAAAATAGATGCACTGCGCAATGTTCAGTATACGTTCTCATGTGCTTATTCAAAGTGAAATATCCTATCAACAAACTGATTATTCTTGAATAACATGGCTTGTTTGCATTGTGTATACTCATAAAGCCTTCCTGTTTCCCTTTAGAAAAGGGCGTTAGATCGAATCTCAGTTAGAAGCTTTGATTTTAGTTGAATCTTTTATGTCATGTTTTGTTTTTCTTTTCTTTTCACTTTCTTCTTCTAAATCTAAATTGACTACAGAAATATCTCTATGTAAAACCACATCTCTTCTATTCCAAATCTAATTTTCGTACCCTCAAGATAGTTTTTGAACTTTGGAAAGTACTTAAAGCTACACAGAACCGTTTTTCTTTATCGTGTTTTATTAGTGCACACGTGCATCCGTTTTGTTCCAATGTTATTATTTAAATTGTATAGAAAACATAGGGCTGTTATGTGTACAGATGAGTAGCCCTTTTATCGTGGTCCCAATTCATATTTTTCTCTTTACGTTCATTTCCAAAAAAATAAATTACAGTACAGACCACAATATATATATGGTTATTTTTAGCACAAGCCCCATTGTAGAGTAGATATGCAAAATTAGGTGTGAGGTAGAACTAATTCCAACAACATGGAGTTAAAACTTTTTTTATTAGGAAATGCTAATTGGTATCTTTTTGGCATCCTAAGTTCATAAAAAAAAAAAAAAAAATCAAATCTGTATTTTATGATAAAAAGAATCTTCTGTGACAGAAATTTTCACTCTAGAAATGATTGTTGTTAATTATTTAAAACAATTAGTATAAGTAACTAATTAGTGGCCGAAACATTGCAAAGTCTACTATTTCGACTAAGTGCTCATTATCTTTAAACATTAATTTTAATTATATTATTACATTATAA
>NW_027110173.1:857645-879618 GCF_000696795.3 Halyomorpha halys
TTTTTAAACAAAATATAAAACTTATAATTATTAAATTTTATAATTTTGTTTTAGTAATTATTATGAAACTAATAAAGAAAAAATAACCTTTACCAAAATCATTACACTAAAAACCAAAAGCAATGAGTTGGAGGGTAAAGTTTCAACGCTGTTTTAATGCGTTCCAAATATACTTTCCCAAATAAAAATATTCATTATATTTAGCCATGTAGGCTTGGAATTAGGAAACCTTTGTGTGGGAAAAGAAACCATAAAGTGTGTTTGGTTGCCCAAGATATAATGCGTAGAATGCGAAGCCTAACGTACTTTCTGAAAATTATCCTGCCGGGGCTTATGTAATCCCAACATTCATAAAATAGTCGCACTTTTTTTTAAATGTTTTAAAGGTTGTATTTTCATTTATTAGAGGCTATTATATATATGAATAAGCAATTAGTATTTGGAAATTCTTCGTAGTTTTCGTATTTAGGTTAGGTCCCTATTATTTTTAATGAGGGAAATACTATTATGGTTTTTTAGATAATAACTTATGCTACTCTTATAAATCAAATATTGACACTATACTACTTATGAAATATTAAAAACACTTATATGTACGATTGAGTGTTCTGTTCCCCCATAGCTGTTCCAAGAGTTATTCTCAAATGATGGGCAGCTTTCAAGTCCCACTTTTCAACATTATTCTCACCTTCATAAATAAAAAATAATTCTGAATTCTCAGTATTTAATTTGTTTCTAAATGTTTTTTTATTTTCGTGTAGGAAATGTTTAGTACATTTGTCCATCATCTAGTACATTCTCATATTATTATTCATCCCCTTAAAATTGTATTAGAATCTTATTAATCCCCTACTAATAAAAACTTTTTATTTCTGTTTCATTTATCTATCCATCTCATAGTGTAGAAAGATAGGGGTATTTCTTACCCTTACTTAAAAAGAAAAAATATATAGATAAATCTGAATGTTATTTGGTTAACTTTAACGGAAGGCTGAGGATTTCAGTTAAATTCTCATAAAATACAAAAATTATTTTATCCAGTCAGTTCGAACAAAATAAATTTGGCAGTTACTTATAATGTTGGTACACTGATAAAACAATTCTGACCGACTGAAGTTATGAAATGGACCAGGTATATTTTTTTTTATAATTTATGAAAATTCGTATTTATGGATTTTTAAGAACTTTAAAAAATAATATGACTTGCTTTTTTTAAAGAGTATTTGTGTAATTATAAGGGAACTTCTGCTTTTGTTTTATGTGATTTTCATTTTATTTTTCCACCTAAATATAGTTTGATTATAACTATCAGAAATTAATGTAAACTGGCATTTTCGTGCAAGCTGGGTACGTGTATTTACATAAATATTTTCGAAGTAAGCTTTAAATGTTTTCATTGAATATTTTGATAAGCTCTTAAAAATAATAATATAAAATATGATTTAGACGATAAAATTTCCGTTTTAATCGGCTTTATTTTCAAATTATCTTCCTTCCCTTATTAAAATAATATTTGAATTCTTAGTTGCTACTCCGCTCGAGTTTAATAATGAAGTTACTCACTTTATTGAGCTAACAAAGGACAGATATAGAATTTAATAACCCTGTATACAATATAAAGGCCTAGGGTTTATTAGCCTATCGGTTGTTGAATACCTCCCTTTGTACTTTTATTACATTCCTCTCGCTGAATTTATTCCAATCTCATATCCATAGCGTTGCGTAACCAAGCCGAAATGTCGGTCGTAAACTTCCAACTCCCCTGACCTCAGCTATCTTGTTATATTATTGTCTGCGTTCGTCGAATGTTTGACATTCTCGGGTTATATTTATATGTTGTAGAGTAAGAGTGTTGAAATAGATTACCTATTATCTATATGGTGTCAGTGTCTTTATCTATGCGGCCTTCGATTGTTTTCAGCAGAATTATTGATATCCAGTTTATGCTGTCATAGCATGTTAAATTGGTAGTTCATTAGCTTGAAAATGTTAGATATGATTAAAATTATTTGAATACAATTTTTATACTTATTATGCATTAACCATTTCTTTCAATGGAATGAAAAATCAATCTTTAGTCTGAAATACTTTGTCCCTTAAGAATAATAATTTGGATAATTTGAGTAGCATTAGTCTGGTTACATTATGTTAAGTTTATAAAAATTAATTAAAACTAATAATTATAAATGAAACAAGAAAATGGGATAAATAAAAAAGTACATATTTATGCAAGTTAGCATGGGTAGTATATAAATGGAATATGCATAAATAGTATTATAATTATCTGGAATATTGATAATCAAGGAGATAGATGTATAATTAAAGCTTAAATGACGTTATGGATGAAGCTTTAAGAATGGTTCTTTGTAAGAATTTCCAAAATGAAGTAGCTCAGACAATAAAGGATTTTTCAAAGGCATTAGTTCAATGGGAATGTAAAACCAAACATAAAACGATTGGTTGAGATTTTATATATAGCAGTTTGTTGAACCAAAGGTCAATTGTATTGGAAGTTTTTTTTTCTCTTAAACAATGATTTTATGAATGCATTGTTTTTAGGTATTATGAAAGAGTCAACTTTGCTTGGAATATCAATGAGATATATAAGAACGTCAGTGGATATTAAAAATAAATCTTAAGATGCAATTCATTAGTCTTTTCAATCTCTTTGTGTTCACTAGATATTCGTCCATGTACTAGGCATCTGTTGAATAACTTGAATTAGATATTAAATAATATTTAATATCTAATTCAAAGTTTTTTAGCGTCTCCCAAGTTAAAATAGGGTCCTTTTTGTGGTAAAGAATTCATTCTCAACTGACACTAACCACCATGCATTAACAAAATGCTTAAATATCGAATTTCGGAATACTTTTTAAGCATCAAGTACCTGCCTGCTAGGGGATTATTCAGTAGGAAATATGCCTTTCTGATTGTTTTAATGTTTTTACGTTAGTTAATAAATTAATAATTTAAATTTTAAATTATGTTAATCATTCCTTTTATAATTTGACTTGCTGTGTACATTTTATGAAGGTTGATATAGTTATTTTTTAATTTCTACATCCTCTTTAAACCAGCTCTGCTTACTTAACTGTTACTTGCCATAATAGGATAAAATGACTCACTCAGGTCTATTGATAACTCTAATTAGCCAATTACCATTCCGAGGACCGCTACGTATGCAAATTTTGTAATTGTGGAGCACCTTTCAAATTAACCTTCCCTTTTTAATATATTCTATTATCAGATAGGTTTTAATGGCCCTCCCATGAGATGATCCGGTAGAAGGAAAAAATTCTACCGGAGAAGCCCCCGTCGGGCGAATACCAAAGCCGGACTCGACATAACACCGTTGTGCCTCATTAAACATCTACCTGTTATTTTTTGCATCACGACTGAAGTTATTGAGCCCGGTTTTTATTGCTCTGTATATGAGCGTTTTTCTCCAAACCGTTCTTTCTAGATTTTTTTATTTATAAATCAGGATAAAGGGTTTTTAGGATGGCTACCTGTATTTTATTGAAAGGAAAGGTGTATCAGGTTTATATAAACTTCAACACATCACTGTCTCAACCATTCTCATGTAAATTACATTTTTACTCAATGTCATGACATGATATAAATATCTTTAATTTAATTAATTACGTTGTCTAGGTTTGACAAGGTCTTTACTAACAAAATAGTGTTTTCCTTTGGAAATAACCTGCTGCAAAGATTTTTAGCTTCCAAATAAATTTCGATGGCATTGGTCGATTAAATAAGGTTCTAATTACGTCGCATACTTCATATACACGGTGTCCCTTAAGTCCTGAGCAATATTTAAGAAGGTAGCAATATTTAAGTTTACTTTAATATAGAAATAAAAAATCATATGAACAACAATGTTTCGATTCCCTATAAAAAAAAGGAGAATATTTATATTATTTATTGTTTTCATGTCACGTTTTTTGTTTATAGGAAGCAATATCTGACTAGACAAAATTTCCTTTGGTTAAAATATTTGAAGAGTGCTTTCAAGCATTCAATGATGAAAAGTTTTGTTTATCGTTAAATCCTGATGTATTCCCGATTTTTAAAATTTCTTTCTGTTTGACCACTAAATTTCCACTTTTAAAAATAGCTCCTTGCATAACAAGATCTGTATCCATGAGGTTTATTAAACAATATGGTGATATCCACGTCCAGTATTGTAAAAAAATTAGTATGTATAAAATGATCTCAAATTCTTTTAAAAAAAAAATAAACCAATAAAAGTACCCAACTTCTAATATTTTTACAAGTATTTTAGTTATTGTTTCCTGTTAAAAAAGAGTTACTAAAAAAATATCAATTTCCTGCTTTTCTGTAAAGGACCGGACCATTATCTATACCGTTGCTGTGTGTATATTTATTAATCTTTTTTCTTATTATTGGTATCTTTTCATAATTATTACTTTTAAACTAATGTATTTATTGCTTTTGAGGTGTATTTTAACTTTCTCAAGTATTGCTGAAGACATAAAGAATAAGAACAGAATTGCCAATATCATATATTGTGTGTGCAGTTGAAGTTCCACACTTCAACAGACATAATTAGGGATTCTAAATTTGTCTAACAATAAATTAGTATATAATATGATGGATTAAGTATAAATTTATATACATATTATCAAAATAGACTATGCCCGCTGAGTACCCTTGCTAGTAAAGATCAAGATATCAATAATTTGATAGCATTTTGACCCATTATTTTTGAATTAAGAATACAATATTTTATTTAAAATGCATTAGAATATATGAGTTCAAAAGTATATGTATTGAATGGTAAAAACTTATTTGGTTATTAGCTATTATATTAGAGGTTTAAATCATTATGTTTAAATAAATTAAACATTTTTCAATGATTAACTTTAATGATAATATTTAATATGGCATAGTTATTTGATTATCTGTAATTTTTCTAACCTCAGTTTTTTAAAAAATTAATTCTTTTAAAATTTTTTGAGGTTTATTTACTTTCACCATTTTCAATAAATTATTATTTATTTATTCATTAACGATTGTACAACGTTTCGGGACCACTGTCCCATATTCATGCAATATAAAAACCTATAACAATAATAAAAACTATATAACACCAATCTTCTACTTTCTATATTTTATTTTATACAATAAAAGTCACCTCATGATTTCATATGGGAAATCATGTCCTCCATTTGTTCATCTTCACTTCTCTGTGGCACAGCTATCTTTCTACATTTTTTACTATCTCTTTGGACCTTATCTCATGTCCAGTGTGCTGTTTTGGTTACTTTCCTGTTTTTTATTTATTATAAACTTAGTGATTTTTCATTTTTCACATAAACCTGTTTATTTTATCTGATTTTTATGGTTTTATTTTAAGTCTATTTATAATATATGCGTAATGTGTGTTTAAGTGTTTAGTGTCAGTTTTATAGTTTACTGTGTTTTGTATGTTTTTGTTATGTATATAGCTTCTAGATATCTTCTGTTTTTTTTATTTTTTGCTGTATCTATTATTTTTGTGTTTTCAAAGTTGAATTCGTGAATTTTAAAAGAATTGACTCACCAGACTTCCTAGAGAGATAATCCAGATTAAAAAATTAATATTTGTAAAATAAACGAATCTGTACCGCTACAAGCCATGTAGGGTTTGGAGTTCCATAATTTTTAAGGAAAAGTGATTAGTACTGTTGTAAAGAGCAGGATAGCTCAGTAAATAAGGCGCTAACTTTCGAAATCCTGGTTCTAATTAGGCTTTGGTAGATAATAATTTATTCTATAATTGTAACTGAGTTCAACCTTTGGGTTGAGCACATTTAGCCTCTTTAAGGTGGGAACTCTTAATTAGTGAAAAATCTGATGGTTGAGCGTGATCTTGAACAGATCATTTCCTTGTGTAACCGCTGTTCGAAAAGCATAAATTTTACCTTTGACTCATTTAGTAGTATAATTGAAGAAATTCATTTTGCAAGGAAAAAGTTTTATTCGATACTAGGGCCCATAAGATCAATAATTGAATCATAAAAAAACTCTTATTATTGAAAATACATTTTTAATGACTTAATAGACGGAATCAGGATGAATTACTCGGATAAGATATTACTAAGTTTATCTATAGGAGTACCTTAGAATTATTACGGTTTTGATACTTATCGTAACGACTGTGAATGATATAAAATCAAAAACCGCTGTAGTAACTTTTGATTACTCCTCAGGGTAGTATCCCGACCATAAAATGTTCTGAATAAGTTACCTGATAGTTGGGGTTGGTATTGATTTTCATTCCTCTCAGTTCTAGTTATTTCATCGTACAGAATCTATCTGGCTATTGAAACTGTTACTCTTCATTCTTCTATATATCTTATATATATATATATATATATATATATATATGGTTTAGTTCTCTGAATAACTTTATATTATTACATACACGTTCAATTAATTTTGTAATTATTAACACTTTGACTGAATAACAAGAGCTCAAAATGTAAGAAATAGTTTGTTTCATTGGAGTTATTTATTTATTTTATTTTTCAGTTAATATATAGCTAAACTCTGTTAATTTAATTTCAGTTTTTAACTCCAGTTTCACTTGATATATTAAACTTAAATTTTGAAAAATTTAAAATTTAAGAAGTCATAAAAAACCAAAGATTTATTTAATACCTGTAATATTTTTTCTGTTTGTCTTTCTATTAAGTACCTACACAAAGTACAATGAGGTTGGTTTATTTAAGCGTTCAACTTAATTGGATCAAGTTTAATAATTTTATCATACAAGGTTTGATAGTTATACCAGTATAACCGCATTCAAATTTATTTACTTACATATTTTAGCTTAAAGCAGTACTTTTAAAATGGTTTTGGTATCATCTTGCTGTACCATGTTGCATTTGAACAATCGGCGAAATCACAAATACTTGGTATTAAATGAAATTGGCCCATAGAACCAATGAAAAATGGCTAACATTTAAATTGTTTTTATTTATTGATTAGGAATAAGTAAGTAAAATTTCAAAATAAAATATGAGATACAATTTATATACAAGATAAGAAAAGCAAACCAAAGAAGTAATTAAAAAAGAAAAGGAAATATGAAAAATAGAAAACTAGTAGTGTGCGACATAAAAGAGAAAAATAACTAAAATATAACAAACAAAAAATTTGGTGCGTTTTAATTTTACAAAGATAACAAAATAATATTATTAAAATATTACTAACCGGAATATTAAGAAATATTATTGAAACATATAAATTATTAATATGTATATTAAAAATTTCTATAGTCAATAAATTTTATATCATCAATATATATTTTAATTAGTAAAGTAGAAAAATAAAAAATAAATACGGAACAACTGTAATTTATAAAATATATCTATTAATTACAAAATTTTATAAGTTATCATTATAATATTTATAATACTGATATTTATTATATTTATTTGATATTTATAAATAGTCAAAGAAAAAAAAAATTATTTTGGACCAATTGGTATTGATTGTTCTTTATGAGATTTATTCTATTCTATACTATCGAATAATGAACTAATTACGTCTGTCTGATATGTCCTAACATCTAAATATATGGGTCATTTATCTATACAAATATAATTTATTAGTATAACTCTGTAACTATAAATTATGAAGATATAGATTATTAACAAATAATCTATATCTATAAATTATCTATAACTATAAATTAATGTATCAGACTACCTACCTTTTCATCATACCTTTTATGCAGGAACATAATAGTGCGTTAGTTTAGTACTAGCTCTCAACTCCTTGGAGCAAATGAAGTGTCTTAGCGGACAAAGTGGTGTGGCTCCGGTGTCCTGGTAGACAAAGGACAAACACAAGAGGACAAGACAATGGGAGGCTACAAACACGGCAGTCTATTACTGTTAGGCCACTCTCTTGTTTCGTCTTCGGTTACTTCTTATAAAATTCCTCTCCTCCATCCCTCCTCAATGGTCGAGGATATTAAAGTTAATAGGATTAAGAGAAAAAGAAAAAAAATCATACCGTTGCTGCCCGTCTCTGGTTTTAGGAGGCGATTGCTGTAAATTGCAGGAGTAAGTTATCTTTAGAATCCTTCTGGTTGTGACTTTTTTTCCCTTTCCTCGGTCGTGAGAACGGGACTCTAAAGGAATCCGTTCTGCTCTTAGAAAGTCGTCCACCCGGAGGGGGACACAACAGAAAAAAGAAATGAATAAATCGTCATCCTTTCCTACTTCTTCTTCTTGGAATAAGTCATTCGAAAAGTATGATATTTTTATGTACACAATTTTCAGCGTTTAAAATAATTTAATTTTTATATTATACAAATTACGACCTTTTTGCATACCTTATTATGAAAGGATATATACTTGGTGTAAGATTGAAACTGTAAATTATAGCAAACCTTACAACTGATGTGGTCCCAATCTGTTGGCAATATTACTAAAAAGAATAATAATTAAAATACATGAAACTTAGAGCTAGCACTCTTAATTACTCCCTATTTCAAAAATTATGTTAGAATTCCTGATATTTTTCCTACATTTACTTGTTCTTCTTTAGATAGGTTGTATTAGACAGCTATTGTGAATAAAACCATACCTTGTCTAAAATATCTTTTTAAGCAGTAAATAAATATTTCCTATAAACTTCTCAATTTAGGAAATTAATAAATCCTGAAATACTTTTTATTTTACTACATTTATGCAGAAGAAACCAGTCTTTTGGCAAGGCTGACAGTATGCAAGTCCTTGAAACTTCCTTGATTTAATTTAAAAATAATTTTCGTATTGTATTATTTAATATATTACACTATAGATTAATTTGCAGTGAAATACATTACTTATTATGGTTTTTAATAATGTTAATTTATTGTCAAACTTATTAAATTATAGGTACAGAGTTTTAACGGTTGTTTTTCCTTTGTGTGCTTCAATTTTTCTGAACTTAAAATTATATTAAGAATAGTTTAGAAATGAGTAATAATAAGATAAATAATTTCTTTGTATTATTTTTGGAAGGAATGCAATAATACCTTAGACGATTCTTCGGAAACAGTTAACGACTTGAAATCTTCTTCGTTTAGAAGGTTATTGATTGCAGCGGTCGTTAGAGAAATTGGAACCATTTTGTTACTGACGTCTCCCCGTATTATGTTTTCAGCCTTTGATGTTCCTAAACCACCTGCATTCATCAGGACCCGCTTGCATATCAGTTAACTCTCGTTTAGTCATTAATGAAAGTCAACCATAATTATGTTGGGAACTATTCTTCTGAGAACAGCTGCGTTTCCCGTAATCCGTCTCGAGCAGGCGGTGGCTATCTGACAGACGAACCCCTTGGGCACTAACAGGATCCGACAGGAGGCGCTGTAAACAGCCCTTGGACAGTAAACAAGTTAGATTAAGGGGAAGATCCAACTCGGAACAGTTTTCTAGTTCGGGTCTGCGGGGAACAGGTCCCTTTGGAGTGGGGTTTCCTCACGGACTTTTCCTTTGTCCGTTCCAACCTGCGGAGAACGGATAAAGTCCAAGTTTGTTGTTTTATAGGCTGAGCCGTTGGGCGTCGAGTAGTTATCAACTCTCGGGACTTACTTATTCCAGAGTTGGCCGTGTAAGCCAAGAGGCCTCTACCTAGCAAGTGTGCTATTTGGCTTTTAAACATTTTGGCTAAAATCTTTTTATTGGATTGAAACAATTAGAAAATGCTTTCTGTTTCCGTCTTCTTCAACATTGTAGAGTGGTTACAAAAGGCTAAGATGCCTTCGTAATGAGTTCAGTTGCGGGGATCTGCTATGCCATGTGTTTTCTCAAGAATTAAACCTCTAAACTAAAATAAAATAACATAATCTGAATACTATTTATTATTTAACTGATATAAATACACGTAATGGCTTTCTCTTCCGCTATAAAATCCTTCTGTGTGAGATGTTGGTAGTTGACCGTAGAATAAAAAGTGGAGAAGACGGTCGGGGGGTGCGGTCAGCCCGTGGCCACGTTTCGACCTGAATTTCAGGTCTTCATCAGGGCTAAAAGCCTCCGAATAAATATATTTTGTTTATTTTCCGACCACACCCCTCGACCTTGTAAAATATATTCACTTAAAGTTTTCATATTTTCTTAGCAATGAATTTCCTATAACTAAACATTAAAAAAAAAAAAGAAAAGATTTTTGAGCTAAGTCGATCTAGTGATACTACAATTGCTCTTTTCGTTAACGTAAACATTCATCAGTATTGTGTCGATATCCAACATTGCTGCAACTGTTTGAAAACTTTGAAAAGTAATTACCTGCTCTTCCTATTCATAACAATACCATTTGTATTGTATGTCTTTATAAGAAAGATAAAGCAGTTTTAAATTCAGAACACTTTCTCATATTTTTCTTTTATTTAACCTCTGGTTCTACTTTGTTTACGAAGGCCTAGTTCGCACCGTTTGGTGTAGTTCATAAGGCCTAAAACACTCCTGAGTTTCGTATTAATTAGTGGTATCGTGTTAAAGTTACATATTTTTGCAATTTCCGAAAAAATATATCGAAGGCTTCGGTAAGGTGATAATTTTATGTAAATAAAAATGTTTAGATGTCTGAAAATTTCTCTTTCTTTTGAATTTACCATACACATTTCTAAATTTTTAGTCTTATAGTTGAAGATTTTGAAAAATAAATATGGTAACATATATAAATAATATATTAAGTAATGATTTATTTAGGCAGGCACGTCAGAATCTTGTCGTCTTCCATAATCCGAACAGAGAATAGTTTTAAAAACTTAAAATGTTTTGTTCTACTTTCTTAAGTACTGTAGCATTTAAATACAGTTTTATTAAACTTATTAAAAATATAATTTATTAATTAAAAGGCATTAACTTTTGAAAGAAATTAAGGTTTCTTTCAAGGCTGACTAAATTTTGGGGATTGTAAGGACGTACTTACAGTCCTTTTAAACCATTAGGTACACATTTACTAGAAAATGTACCGGGAAGACGGCCTCAATAGTGGTTTAGGAGAATAATGTATGTATAAATCATTAATTTGACAGGATATATCGCTGTTTAGCTTTCATAATGGCACATCTAAAAAAGCTCTAATTTTATTTTAATTAGACATATTCCAAAGGTAGCACCGTTGGCTAATCTATCGTACAATTGAGGCACCGTCATCGTACAATCTATGAAATACCTCAATCATAAATTGAAACAAAACTTTTACATCCAATAAGTCTCACTTTAACGATACGTTGGAAATATATTCGTTATGTATTCGATGTGTATTTGTTATGCATATTTTCAATATATATTTGATATACGTTACAATTGGATGTTATATATGTTCGTTCGTTAAATATCTATAGTCAACTTTTATTTTCTATTATAATAGCTTAACTGCCGGTTTCATCATTCACACATTTAAATATCTTTGTACTCAATTCGTTCAAATGGCTTAATTTTGGATTGTATATTCTAGAACATATTTTATTAATATATTTGGCATATATATATATTTTATTCTCTTTTTGTTTTTTTAAATGCCCGGTATGTATTATTTCTGCTCTTGTTCCTTATTTCAGTCCCGTATGTGCAGCCGGTGTAACCTACCACCTGGAAGTATATTCACTCCTCCGGTAGTCGCTATATTTGCAGAGCCGTGAATAAATCTCTTCTGGATGATGAAACATTTGATTTATGCGAGGAGGAAGTGGCTAGAGTTCATTAAGAGTTTATTTTGGATGGCCTGTTACCGGTGTCGTATAACCGTTATTTTCGTTGAAGTTACTGCCCGTTCTGGAGCTGTTCCAAATCGCTACCGTTACGGTATTCACTTTCTTTGAGGATGACCGCAGGTGTGAAATGAATATCGTCATCTTTAAAAATTGCCTTCTAAGTATATGCTTAAATATTTTTCTTTTATAATAGTTTATTTATAACTACGATAAATGCATTCATGGATTAGATTAATTTTTTTTAATAAAAAAAATAAGTTTTTTTAATATTTTCTTTTAGGCGCTTTCGTAAACCCTAACTATGTTAGTATATTTATTTTAAGGTATACAATTTTTTTTTTAAATTTTACATTATATAATAGTCATGTAACTATTTCATATTTCGATATTATATTATAAGCTGTAATAGTCAAATTTCAGATTACTCATTTGGTAATTTCTTTCGGTCATGCAATCATGGGGCATCTATAATTTACATAGCATGCATTGTATAATTCACATAGTGCTATCAATTGCTCATTGTATATAATTTGAAAGCTTGTGAAGAATTTGAAATTTACTTCAATTCATTTCTTTATCGTTTGAAATAAATAAGAGCGTCAACGATTTTACCACCATAATAAATTCCCGAACAAGTTACCTGAAATATAAATCGGGTCTATACCACTAATTATTTTATTTTATTTTTTTAATGACACATTTTATATTCGTTAATGTTTTATGCTATAAATTTGACTCCTTAGCTCTTAATACGATGATGTTGCTTGTGATGATTGTAAAATTGTAATTGTAAAATTATAATGATTTCCGTAAAAATTAAACCATTTATATTTATTAAAAAAATGTATATTTATTTCACTTTACGCTTAATCATTTAGAACTTTCTAATACATTTATCATATTTTAACAAACATATACAAAAAACTAAACTACTTTGATCAAAAACGTTAATTGTCTATAATCGAAAAGCTAAATAGAAAATAATTATAGAAATACGATATAATATAAAATGTTAATTTAACAAGTTAGTAGCCCTATAATGAAAACTCAATTTTAAGTTTTTACATCTACTACAATTTGATATTTTGGAAAATTAATGAAGATTAAATTCCAAACATTTAGTTTAACATCTCCGAGATCTGTAATTCTTGATTATATGAAATTTTAATATTTTTATTTCTACAATTATATTATGAACAAAATAATTACTCATACCTTAATTTTTAAACGTTTACTTGATTTTCTGGATTTTAATGTTATAAGAAAAATAATCAAACATTATTTGTTTTAATAAGTATAATTTAAGTTTAATAATTGAATAGTATTACAGTGAACATCAACTTGTGATTTCCTAAAAGAGGGGAATTTTGGTTCAGAAATATCTCCTTAAAAACTTAGAAATTAGTTTTACAAATGTCTGTATTTTCAGCAGTTCAAGGGAGTTATAGGACTAATCTGGATCTCATTATTTTTTTTTATTGAAGAGAAATAGTACAATCTGCCACAATAGAGGGCATTATTTATTTCGGTTCAAATATTCTTTCATACTATATATATATAAAAGAAAAAAACAAGAATCAAAAGAGAAAAAGGAAAAAAAAATGATAATAATAATAAAGAAATATATAAGTAAAAGAAAATAATGCTACGATTTGTATAAATAAAAATCTAAATACATTTGATGAAATAAGAATTTTAAAAAATTTACAAAACAAAGAAAATTGAACTTAAGTAAGAATAAGATAAATACACCTTCGCACTTCTATACTATATTTACATTTTGCTAGAGGTACTCCGAATCGAGTCTTGCCATGCTCCTAGGGATCCCAGAGCTTCTCTCCGAGACGTGTCATTAGTATTGAGAATCTAGATCTAGTATCCAGGATAAGAATAATTGAGCTTGTATCATGAGGTATTTAATAAATATATATTAATTTTTAGTGTCCTTTCATTATTTGTTTAATTTTTTCCTAAATTACAGGCAAATTTATAATTTAAAAAACTCCAAAAATGCAATTTGATATAGAAAATCCGAAAAATGGGCTATTTTGTTTGGTAACCCCTTATGGTGCGATTTCGTTCAATATAAAACCAGTATCAGTATAACGTCCTTTTCATGATTTGGATTTTTGTTGAGGTTTGGCTTAGCTCGTGAATAATAAATTAAATTGTAAGAAAATCCGGTCTGTAGTAATAATTCATTGATCAATTCGCTTTAAGTGCTCCCTGTACAGAAAGGCGCAGTGGAAACATACAAATTGAATAAACCCAGTAAATTTGGATCGGCACCAGACCAAGGCCTTTCCTGTTTGTTTGACCACTTAGCCTCTTCAAAGTGTAGTCTGGTCTCTAACAAACCGTGAATTAGGGGGCGGAATTGGTTTTATCTCAATGCTTCGGTTAAACCAAATAAATATTTAGTGCATATCTACAGAATTTCCGAAAAATTGAGTGAATAGCAATCCAACGGAATTTTTATATTAATATTGCAAAGTGGAATATTGAAAATTAAATGTTAAAAAATGGCGAATAGATTAGGCCGAAACGTTACAGAAGTATTGGAGTGTATTTGTATAGAAAAATACAGTGATAAATTTTTGTTAATTTATAATTTTATATTTAAAAGTATAGGCTTAATTGGTGTTCTTAGCGGTTTTCCCTTAATATTATAATTATTATTTAATAATATTAATTAATTAATGATTCCTATTGCAAAAACAAACAACCACAATAATGTTGTTTATTATGTTTTACTTAGATAAAATAAAAAATGACGTACTATTGGTTATTTTATGAAAAATGTGTTGAAATACATGATTTGTAATACCTGTAGGCGCAATACTTGTTAAGCCTGCATAATCGTTAAAAGCGCTACCATTTTTCAATTACAAACATTATGAAGCAATGATTTCATCATATTTTAGAGTCGTTTATAGTAGTCTAAGATTAGAGGTTTGACAAAAAACCTATATAAACTCTCCACAAAGAAGTTAATGTATTTTATATCTCTGGTTTGATTTACTGTCCAGGTGTATGAAACAGGTATTTTTTTTTTCGACCAACGTTTCAGCCCACATCTTGATAAAAATATGCATTGAGGAAAGAAGGGTCCTTACTTATGGGAAGAGATAAACTTATACTTTGTATGAGACAATGTGGGTCGAAACATCAGCAAGAAAATAAGAACAACTTGCATGGCAAATGTATATTTTATCCATCTTAACCGATTCAAGGAAACGAAACCAACGATTCATGACCCTCAAATACTGTGTAGAGGTATTTTACACGTACTTTCTTTTTTTCAGATAATTAACAGATTGGGGAAGTTCAGTGAGTAAATCATCTTAATTTCAAATTCGGGGTTTACTTTTATTTATTCTTTTATAACAGCTGAAATTGACTCTGGATTCAGTAGAACATTCTAGTTTTATTTCATTGAAACATCAAATTTGAAGTCACAGCTTTAATAGTTCTTTATTCATTAAAATATAATTTGAGTTTACTTCTGTAGTAGGTCTGTAACGATTATTTTTTAGTAAAAGTCAAAATAACTGATAATTTTAAATAAATATGAAAAAAATTGGTTTTATTTAATAAGGTTTCTAATTAAAACAATATTATTTGAGGAGTCATGTTGAACAATTGAATGCTATTCAACCAGCATATTAATTTAATATAAGAAAACGCAAGGAAAATAAAATTACATTAAATGTTTCCGTATTTTAATAAAACATTATACTATCCCCATTATAAACTATCCCCAGAAATAAAGTGATACACTATAAATAATTAATAGGGCATATCTGCCCTGTATGCCTCACTAATTGAAAGAACTAGAAGAGTATACTAATACATATGCCCCAGAATTGCTAACAACTATTCACATAACACAAGAATAATTAACATGCATTCAGAATTAAATATAGATACTGTTTATGAATACATGTGTTACAAATTGACTCTTAGGTTCGTTTGATCTAGTCCTAATTCGTTAACCCTTTCGTAACTGAACTAGGAAATTCTACAGAACTAACGACCTGGAGATTTAAGCATAAGGGATCTAAACGTTTATTGCTACAAAAATCATTACTAACGTTATGAATTTTATTTTATTTCCAAACTTTTTTTTTTTAATACATATCACATAATTTTATAAATAGCAAATAAAACTGGTTTGTATACGGTTGTATTTCGAAGGAATGTTATAATTATTGTACATATTAATATGCATGAAAAAAAATTTAATATTAAAATTTAAATATCATATTAAAAATACCTTCTTTTGATTTAGCAATATAATATATCATACTGCATTGCATTTCTATGAAAAATACAGTTTTGTAACCTTTTTTCTGGTTTGCCTATTTCTACCATGAAGAAGCGATTTTTCAAAATATATATTACTCTATAAATTAAATTGAATTTTCTACAATTTGAGACAAATGGTATATATTATTGGATCTTATAGATTTTGAAATAGTTTTCAAATAAACAATGGTCCATATAAAAATGTGCTAAAGTAGAGTAACTTCCTCATTACTACATACCCCTCAATTAATAATTAGAAAAAAAATTATTATAAATCATCCTAAGTTACTTTTTAGCCTTTTTTTAATATAAATAAATTAAGAAAAATCATTTAAAAGGAAATAATGAAAATTAGCTGTCTATATTATTTAATTAAGGTTTAGTTCTTTTTGAGGAGCTTCTAAGTTTTCCTTAAGAATATGTTGCAGATACCAAAAATTTCGATAATTTATTATTGAACCTTGGCTAATATTACAAAATCAAGCCAATTCTGCGGTCATAAGAAGTTCATAATGTATAGTAAGTAGTTAATTATAATAAATATTGTATATTTATTAATGTCATTTGTGATAATGGGTTATGTACTTTAGCCGTGCGCATTCCAGAGCCTTCGCGCCATTTTCAGTTACAGCCCATTACGCCCCGGGGTGCCTGTGCCAAGAATGCAGTTTATTTGTTGTTATGTCGTTCTAAAAATTTCCGGTCTCCAAACAGAAATTATAATTATTGCTTTACATTTTCTACGTCGTATAAATCCAGATCATCTAGGTCATTAAGTAAATTTGTTTGCTAACTTATTATTTCGAAATTGTCATTAGAGGCGGTTTTCACAAAGCAGTTATATACAATGAAAGAGTGCACATTAATATATTCAAGGTAGTAAAAATTAAGTTACAATTAAATTTTATTTATTTTTTTAAAAAGTTTTAGTTATTGATTTGAAAATACCAAGAGATAGCATAAATTGTAAAAAATGTTATACAGCCCTCCTTAAAACGCTCCTTGAAAGGATCTTTTCCTGGTGAATACCATTATCGAGTGCACATGCGCAAACATATTTTCCTCGATGGAGAATGTCATCAAATTTGGCTTAAACATAATGATCCTGATTGAATTTTATCATATCCGTCCGTTTATTTCAAATATGACTGCTCAAATATTGAAGAAATAGCTAATTATGTATTTATCCAATTAAATGGTGAAGGAAGCTAAGCACTTGGCAAATCTTTTTTTCATACGTCTATTCTTAGTTTAAATTTTCTATGACTGCTATTAGCTCATCACCTTTTCCATTTTTAATATTTTTTTTTATCCTTGATCTTCTTTTTTTCCCTAGAAAAATGAAAACATTTCCTCGCTCTTGTTTTTTCTTTAATTATTCTTCTAAAATAATTTTCACGAACAATGAAAGCAATTAAGGTACTCTATTATCCTCTATGACCATGGGTTAGCTTGAATGCTATTTTTTATCTATAGCGTTACGTATAATGTTTAATTACTTTGCTCATTGCTTGAAGAGGTAAAGACAATTATAACTAAAAGGCTACACGGAACTAATGCTCCCGTTATTTTTAATCTCATTTTTTCCGTTATGTTGCACGCAATGTAGGATCCGTTGGGTAATAATATAATCCTATATTCTAGAAAACAGTTACTACATATATCCTTAATTAGGTATATATATATATATATTAAGGCTTAAGTTTTTAGCGCGCCCCTAAGTGGGAATGTCAATTTCATTTCTCGTGGTCCCCGCGTAATATAAATTTACTGATCCAGGTGGGAATCGAACCTACAGCCTTCTGAACCAAGCGCTCTGGACCCTCGCTCCAACGTGATATGTTGTCACATCCTCTAGCATACTGATATGTTGTGCCGATTCAAAGCGTTTCTAAGGCAGATGGGGGTTCCACAAACTGCATTTTATTATTTATCTATTTAATTATATTTATATTATGTATCTGTTTATATTATCTTTCTCTGATGAGAAACGATTAACGATTATTAGAAATGCATTGCTATATATTTAAACCAAGAACTAGATATCACAGACTTCCTTGCTATTGGATATGAGATGTAATTGTTTGTAACTCATTATTAAATATCTTTTCCAACGGTATCATGTTTACCAATTTATTAGGCTATTATAATGAAGTAGTATGAAGGGATTCTAAACTATAACATCTGAACTATATCGTATATAAAGTTTGATTTGCATTATGTTATATTTCCAACTGAGGTATACTGACATATGAGAGTATCGTTGACCTATTTACTTAATTTTATTCTGCTCAATATACTATGGGTTGAGAATACCAGATGAGATCGTTCATATCGCGGTCCTTAGTTTCGTTGGTCCATGGCCCTCTGTTCGTTCATCCTCCTCGGCCTGGGCTAGCTGGAGATCTCCGCCTCTCTTCGCTGCAATACCTCCTCTCTCTTCCTTGGAGTGTGCTTGCCTGCCTCTTCTGTCTTCTACTTCCCATTAGTCTTCCTCCGACTGGATGTTCCGCTCCTCGTCGTTATCTAAACAGGAAGAAGCTTCTTTTTTCTGCTCTTAAAGGAGCTGAAAATGCCGACAGTGATCAAACCATTAATACTTATTTAATTACATTTAACTTGACTTCCTTTTTTTTTTTTCCTCATGCAAGTATTTTCAATACATAATCTTCTTAGTTATAAATCTGCAAGGTTTCATTGAAGTAATGGAATGGTTTTGACTTTTTACTGGAAAATTCTTGAAAAATATTTCGAAAAATTCGTCATCATATTAGCCGCTTCATATTAATTTAATTGGCATATTTTGTGCACAACTAATATTTTAATAGAACTTAATGAAAAAAAGGTAATTTGCTAACAAGAAGAAAACAGACGCGATTTGCGGCCTGAAAGGGAACAATGAAAAAATGGTGTCAATTAATTATCAAAAGTTAACAGTGGATGATAGCTAATTGTCAACTATTTATCGGTTTATTTCCACTTTTCAGGTTTCAAAGAAATTGATAGAATAGGTGAAGCTAAGGTAGGCATATGATAGTGCCACGTTTATAAAACTGTCGTAAAGCTAAAATATATGAATATAAAATTAAAATAATAAGAACATTTTAAATAAAAACCAAAAAATGACGTAATGAGTTATTACCCGTTAAATTAATATTATTGTGAATGTAGTTGTTGATAAATTAATAATATGATTTTTACGGACCAGAACCGGTGTGTTCTGGCCGTTGGCAAAAAAAAAAATATGATTTTTACGATTTCACCTTGTTTTCATCGTTTTCATGTTTTTTAAATACATTTTCCTCATTTTTATATTACACATTTTAAACCCTTTTTCTTTTTGCGCTTAGAACGTTTTTATTACTATTTTTAATGAATTAGTAATTACTAAATTAATTGTATTTTTATGTTTTAATGTATTTTTTATACAAATTCAATTTGCATGTTTATTATAACTATGAACATATAGTGATATTATTTTAAAAACATATTTTATAAGTAAATATTTTCGATTTTATTTTACATATTTTACTGTATTTACATATGCATTTTTACTAGGTATATTTTTTTATTATTTTTTATAGAAACTAATTTTCTTTTTTGTAAATGATAGCCCAAACCCTACCTTCTTATGAGAAGTACAAGATATTTAAAAAAAGGACGAAAACGCTATAAAAATCAAACGTTATGTAGATAATATATAATTATAAGATAAGGAAATATTTAAAACTAAACAAAAAATAGTTTTTTTTTTTTTACATTAGTTCAATTTTTACATAGATTTACTTTGTTTATTTCCATATCTTTGTGTTTATTTTTTTTCTTATTTTATTCTTAATTTTAATATCACTATATTCTTATTCAGTTTCAATATTCTTGTAATTTAGATACTGTCCATTTACTTCAATGCTACTCATGGAATTATATTATCTATCTGTTATCTTCTTACGTGTCTAGTTATTCTGTATTTCCTTTCATTCATTATGGTTGTTATCTTAGCCCTGATGAAGGTCTGAAATTCTGACCGAAGCGTTAACACTAATACATAAGCTAATTATTTGTGTTATTCACTAATCTTTTCCTCATATAATCCACGGTCAACTATTAACTGATCATTATAAATTATGTGAAGAAATATGAAATACAGGATAATGAAAAGTATAAAGATGAGTCGGTATGTCTGAAAAGGTCTATTGTAATAAATATTTAAGTAATGAAAAAGGGTAGAATTTTTATTTGAAATAATACAAATAATGTATTATTAACTGTTTTCATTATGTAGTTATATTTACAAAAGGAAAACAAATTGAAAAAAACCACTTATACTTTATGTAAATACTTGTGAAGAGTTCAGGAGAGAGGGATTGTTGGAACAGTTGTGGCACGCCTCAATGTGGAGACTAGTGGTTGTGGCACGCTTTACAAAAAAGTTGGACAATCCTAGTTTAATATATTTATTTTTATTTTAATATACCCTGGTGCAGCATTTTTTTAGTCTCGGAATAGTCAACTCCAGTTTTGGTTTAATGTAAGGTTACATTAGCCCTTAACTGTGCAACCGGCTCTTTGTTATGCTTTTTTCATGAATGTTTTTGGATCAACGACACGGAATCATATTGTCACTTGCTTCCGTGGGAGGGAATTGTCGAATATAAGATTAAAGGAACTGCAGGAGGTAAGGTAGCAGTAACGGCTCTCCCTATTGAGAATAAAATAAGCGCATACAATGAGTGACATGGGACCAATTGTGGACCATTGTGCCTCGGTTTGCCTGATAGCTCTTTTATCTTTAAGTGGGGCGCTGCCAAGGTTGAAGGCCTGCTCTCTGGGAGTGCTGTGGGTGTACCTTCCACAGAATCTCTCTGAAAACATTTCAACTTAACTCTTTTCTTGCAGAATGATCTTGAATTTCGTTGCAACGAATATTGATCATTACGATGACATTATCTACTTTTTTTTTTAACGCCGTTTTGTACTGCTACCAAGATAGGCAGGACCTATAGGCTGCAATCAATGACGGAATAGTCCTAGAGCCCATGAGAGAAAAATCAAGTTAATTCAGCCCTATTTTTGACTACTTTAATCAAAATGTTTATAGATAAGACTTAATTTCGATGAATTTGCCAACGCTAATTTGGGGGAATAAAAAATGGTAGCTGTTTCATTTATTTAAATAAATAATAATTTTTCATTTGCATCTATATATCCTTAAAACTATCTACAACGTTAAAAAAAACTTTATAGAACTTTCAAACAACGTAGAATATATTTGCTAAAATGTGAGCCCTTCCTTACGTTCAATGGTCCCTGAGCAACATTTAATTGTGAACTAACAAAATATCAGTAGTTAGCGACCTAATTTTGGGAAACCAATATCTCAGAAACTAATAGTCATACAGATGTCTGTTAGTCCTCAAATTAAAGCAAGTTGAATATTATATAAAGTAGTTAGTAATTAATATGTTCGTTGAAGTAGTCATTTTCATAATATTAGCCAAAATAAATAACTAAATGTTGATTTTTCAATATTTAAGAATAACTTTAGGTTTATGAAAATATCAAATATATCAGGAACTATTTGACGTGCAGATGTTTATTAGCACTCAAATAAAAGCTGGTTGAGAATATTAGTAAGTACTTAATAATTACTATTTTCTTACAATATGCTGTAATACTGTGCAATTAATTTTACTTAATAAACGTTTTCTCCATATTGGTGAGGTGATGGCTAAACATACTTCATCACCACAGCCCCTAATATAGTTATGCAGAAATAAAGAAATAGTTATGTGTTTAGCGACTAGTGGGAAATCGCGACCTAAGAGGCGTTTTTAATTATTCTCCCTTTCGCTCTTCATTTCCTTACTTTTAGCATAAAAATATAACATTTAATCTTATATAGTTTTTAATTTTAAACTCTTATTTAAAATTATT
>NW_027110173.1:879668-885923 GCF_000696795.3 Halyomorpha halys
GGTAGGAAGATGGATATATATTATATTTTAAACAACATTAACACTAATAAATTACCATACCTTAACCATAAATTTACATCTCTAATCCAATTCTTAATTTTAGTCAAACTAACCAATAAAACAATAGAAAGATATTACAGAATCATATTAAGAGAATCATATTAATTAATTAGTTTGCCTTTTCTTATGTTTAAACCTATTTTGACTCTTTTTTTATTTTATTTAAAACCTTTATTTATTATAAATTATCATACTCTATTATCAATCGCTTATCAACAATGTTATTTAACCTTCCTTACAATCAGGTCAGCCATACAATCGATTTATTACAAACGGTTCTAAATTCGTATTTCTTTTATCATAAAAAAAAAACCAATCAATGTTAATTGTAAACATTTACCATATTATTCACAAATTAATTTTGCGTAAAATTTCTGCGGAGCATTGGTTCGATTTTCTTGTGTTTGTTTTAAAACGTATTATTTTATTTATCTAAAATTATTTTATTGTCAAAATCAAATTTATGTTTTAGATGCATGCTGCACCTGTTTTATGGGATCCTCCTCGTTTCTTAAATCATTGCTCTGTAGTTACATTGTATCACCCAAGAATTGCTTAGTTTCAGATAGTTGGACAATTTAAGCAAGGAATTTTATAGAACAATCTTTATTGATTTTTTTAATTTTCTATTAATATTCTTTATCGCTTCTGAATGCTATACGGTCTAGAATAGAAACGCATTCTAAAATTTATTTTTTTCCAAACTCTACGCATGAATACATATATATATATATATAATGGAAAAAGAACAAAAAAAAACTTACATGTATTTTAGATATTAGAAACTAACGTACTATAACTATGTATATTATAAGTTTCAAAAACAATTTTTTTACTTTTTTTAACAATTGATTAGTCTACTTTAAATTAAGCTGTGTCTTAATCATAGTTTTCTACTTACATAACTTAAAAATTGACTCGGGTCAAGGGTTATAACGTATCATAATTCTCAGTCATGAATTTTCTATTCAATTTCGATTTAACTTGGGAACGGGCACGTGGGAAGCGCTATAAAATACACACAATTGCGATGAATGAAGCGCAAAGCTATATTTTACTACATAGATGTTATACAAATACAACGCGTTGTTAAAAAACGCAGTTTTATATCGATACCATTCCCTAACAATCTAATCAAATTTATCACTTAACCCCAAACACTGGTTTGTGTGACTGGTTTTGGTATGTAGGGAGGGGGAGTAAGAAAGGCGAAAAACGTATTCTTCATCTGTTTTTGGTTTTGTGGGATAATAAAAGCTTCAGTGAAAAATTTATTCTTAACAACATTGAAACATATTACGTTTATATACATCCAGTGATATGTTTCGATAATATCTTTTCTAAACAACCTGCTTTCTGAGATAAGGAGGATAAAATTATTAATCCAATTAAATTAGCAATCTAGCACTCACATTAGATGAATAAAATGCAATTATAATTTTTTTTTAAATATTGTTTAACACTTGTACATTACACTATTTTTGATTTTATTTCAGGATTTCTGTCGGAAAACGATATACCAAAAGTACATTACCTATAATCAAGAAAAAAATTAATACAATTCAAGAATTACATTCGTAATTCACACAAATTTATACAATATCGTTGTCGTCTTGTAAATGTAGTTACAAGAGTTGTAAATGTAGTAACTCTTACACTTTCACTTATTTATTCCGTCTATGTGGTGATTTCTCATGTCTCCTATTTCGTAATTAGTACCTTTAAATAGCAGCAGAGGCGATCTAGGAATTTAGTATTCCATTCATCATATTTTAGAACGAAAGATTTACGACGTCGAGAACAGGCGGATCCATCCGAGACGCCTTGCTGGTAGTGGCAGGTATATTGATGCCAGGGAGGAATCGATATCTGCTGAGATTTACAATCGAGATTTGTAAAAAGAAAGGAATGGCGCCAGTACGGGAGATTGATCGTTGCCAGTCGTTCATATCTCGCTGGCTCACTGTTAGCATGCTAATGTGCGGTGTACCTTTCAGCAGTTTCCTGGACCGCCAATAGCTACTCATTTTGAGTTCCAACGGGTGTTTAAAGAAAATTACATAGTCGGGTCTTTTGTTCTTTTCGAGGAAGCCGTGGCTGTTTCCTTAGTTGGACATTCGAGGTAGATTGCATTTTTTCTCTTCTGTACTTCCGCTAATTCTTCCGTGAGTACCCCTGATGTTCAGTGGCGGGTTTTTGCAAGCATGTTGACGCTTACAGCCATTGTTATCCTTAAGGCAGAAGTTACGGTATAACATTACCTTTCTTTTTAATGCAATCATTTTGACATTAATTAATTTTAGTTAAATAATTTGGACATATAAAGAGAGTAATGGTGGTGAGAAAATAGTCGGTTAGGTTTTTCATTTTGATTACCTCACTCCCTAGATAGTTCCCATAATCTACTATGATTAACCTATGTTCTGATGTTCAAAACATATTGATTTCAAAATTTTATACCGCTTATAAAACACAACCTATTTGGAATAATTTTATACTTCTTTTTTTTCCCCCGTTATTAATTGGGCCAACCTTAGCCAAAAAAAAAAAAGCATAATACTACGAAATATTTGTGATTTAATTAAAGACTATTAAAAGAAAAATGCAATTAAGAGAAGGTGATATTAAGTAATAGATTTTTGTAAATATAATACGTTTTATTCTTAATTATAATGAGTTAAATTTAGTGGAGAATTTTTTTTGTCAAGGTTGTTTCCATTTCCCTTTTCCAGTTTTCCAGAAAATATAATTTTATATTCGGGTTTGAAATATACTATAAAATAACGCCTATCCTGTACCTCTAGTTAAATTAAGAAAGCTTCTAAAGCAATTTGAAAACTTTATGGGACATTTACAGCTGTGTTATTCCAAAACGAGTTGAAATATTTGTATAAAAATAAATATATTAAATATTTTTCGAAGCCTATAACAATAGAACGACTGTGCCAGATCTAAAGAAAAACTTAAGGTTTAAAGAAGGGAAGATTTAACTATTAAACTAAGAGAAGGTTTAAAATGTGCATTGAATGTCTGTTTTCATGTTTTGAATGAATTTCTACTTTTTGAGTATGAAAAAAAATAAAAAATCCAAAAACAAGTTTCACTCCGTTTTACTTATAACTTGAAAAACATTTCTTATTTGAATAAGTTTTAAGATTCATTTTATAATAACTAAAAAAAAAAGTAAATTCGCAAAATTTTTCTAATGATATTTTATTTTTAGCTGTTTCGTTTTGAATTACAGAATGTAGTCCAGTCAAACGGAGATCAAAAAGAGGCCTCCTTAGAAACTTTAGACTAGAGAAGTCTTTTAATGTATACATTTACGTTTTTTTTTTAAGTGTTTAGAAATCATTATAGCGGGCATTAAAATGAAAGAATATAAAACAAAATTAGTGTATTATAGAGATAAATGGTAAAAGCTGACTGGGTTGGGTTGAACAGTAGTAATGCTGAGTGTTGTGAAAATGTTCATACTTTTCAAAAGCCAAGTTCTTTTTGTTTTGTTTTTTAATGAGATGATATTTAATTCTACTTTTCTTTTTAATGTCACGCCCTTTTTCCATTCACTAGTTCAATCACGATTTCTTAGTCAACTCGTATGATGTAATAGAGTTTATAGTACACAAAGCAATAAAATGACAAGGGGAGAACTATCTGAGCGCATGGAAGAGCTCTAAATGGAGGGCGTTGTGAGACACAGCCCGCGTGAACCACTAAAGATGGAGAGGCACGGCGGAGGGACAAGCGTAGTGTTCTATAAAAAAACCCAAGACTCCTAATAGTACAACTAATGCACCACTATCTGCCCGGCCTAGATTATATAGCCACGAGGGAGGCGTTTGTCTCGGGTCTTATGGGATGGTTAGTGTGTGCGGCTGTCGGAACATGGGGAAATAGTAGCCATTCCCTTCTAGATATGATGCTGTAAATGTTATCTAGATTTACAATAGTATCTTGAAAATTAAAATGTTTTGAAAGGGTCTATTTATCACCGCTCTTAACGGCCTTGTTTTCTTAGGGACAAGCCGCGCATAGTTATTTAAATTTTACTGAAATATTACAACTCAACTACTCCCAGCTAAAGCTAGTTTTGTTATATTTTTTGTCTCTGGAAGGTTTGTTTGGTGTTTGAGTTAGTTTATGTTAAGTGGATGCAAACGTTTGTATAATATGTCATAGAATGTACGATATTATTAAAGGATAGGGTAGGTTGATTAGTAAGGAACTAGGCACTAGAATAGAATCCAAAACAATAATTGGAAGAGGTTAGTGGTTGAAGGGGTTGTGTTGCAAATAGTAAATTTTAAGAAAACAACGTTCAATTTTTTTTTTTATTGGTGCGTGTACATAGCCCCTTCTATATCATGCACCTTAGTTCTTAATTAGATTACCTCATTCTAGATAGACAGCTCACCCCTTCATCCACTTAACCCTATAATTTACAGTTAAATTGATTTCTTAATTGTTACTTCAGGAAACAGAAAATAAAAAATAGTAAAAAAAATTGTGGAGGCGAGCGATGTTTCAAGAAATACTAACATTAGTATCTGACTAGTTTCAAATAACGTCATATGAGCACTTTTAACAGTATTAAAGAAAATACACAAATAAATACAAATATTTAAATATTAAAAAAGAAATAATGCAAATTAAAATTTAAAGAGAAAAAGGTTTTTTTTTGTCTTTTTAATTTTGAAAAGAGAGAATTATCAAAAAATAAGTAAATAAAAGGAAAATCTAGGTTTTAAAAATGAAATTAACTTAAAACTATTCATTAATTAAATTATAATTTTTTTTTTGAACCAACCAAATTATTAATAATTATTAATGTAACTGAAGCAAAAATAATAATAAAAATAATAACAAGAAGGATACTTCTAGCTTATTGGTTATTAAATAATCAATATTTATACATTATTAATATAAATATCTTAATAAACCATTTTTAAATAGGTAAAAAATATAAGATTGTATTTAAACTAATAACAATAAATATCTTTAAAGGAATATTTCTTCCCAGGAGATGTTGCAGTAAAAAAAAAAAAATTGTTGCCTTCGATTGTTGGTAAGGAAAATGGAGCATTTACGTATTGCTACTCAAACTATGAAAAAAATAATTATGCTATTAGTAGGTTGTTCATTAAAAAGGCTACCTCGAAAGACTGTTTTGCCTCACATTTTGCTGATTTATACTGAAGGAGAATATAAACTGATATTTTAAACACCGCCTTTAGTTCTCTGAGTTCTTAAAAATAAAATGCGATAGTCAGTCGAGTATCAATACAAACTTGTTAAAGAATAGTTCCATACTAATTTAATCCACTAATTTTTTTGTTAAAATTTGGTTCAGTCTCTTTAAGATTCACAACTCTTGAACTAATACCTTCTGCCTGAAAATTGCCTTAGCTCGAGAGGAGTTCCAAAGTGAATTTAAGCTTGAGAAGTGTCCCAAAGTGACTTTTAGTTTGAGAGGTGTTCCAAAGTGAATTTGGGTTACCTCTTGTGACAGCGGGGTAATTTGCCTTACCACAAGGCCCCTAGACTCATCTGCCAAAAGCCAGTGCAGCCACAACTGTGTTGTGTGACTGCTGCAGGCTCACCCGCTCTTCAAATACCGGCTGGGGTAGGACCAGTATTTACTGAGCACACATCGGTTGTCACTTGTGTTCCGTGTTTGTGTTTGTTGTGATTAGTATGTGCGGCGGGCTACTGCACTAAGTGGCCCTACCCAATCAGCATGCAGTGTTCGATCCTCCGCTTACATTCTGAATCGAGAATGCAGTTGACTACACCTGTGTCGGCTTTGTTAGCCTCCTGTTTAACAGTATCACACGGTAACGGCTTCGTTACTACTGGTATTTTCTATAAAGTGCATCACAAATAGGATAGCAATTTGCCGGCCTACTCTTATGTTATTAGGATTAGGTTCACTTCAGGTTATATAATTATATGTGCATATATACTTTATAGGAGACCTAGGTTTATTGGGGATATTGTGTTCTTGGCCGAAAATATTGTTCTGGACTCTCTGGGCATTATACATCACCTGCTTGGGAATCAGTTCTAAGGATATAAAATATTATTTATTTACTCTTAAACTATTTATTTTTTAAACCTATTTATTTATTTTTAACTTATTTGTTTTTTTAAACTTATTCATCTGTTTCTGATTAAATTATTATTTTTTAACTT
>NW_027110173.1:886031-889862 GCF_000696795.3 Halyomorpha halys
AATTACTATTAATTATATTGTTATTTCATCTTCTTATTTTTTTTCTTTAGTTATGTGTGAATGCTGGAAATATTAAAATTGGGTAAATCTATAAAGTTATATAGAACTTGGATAATATTTTTTTTCTATTACTGTTTAGGCAGAAGTCAGTTTTTGCTTTCACTTATGGAAGAATTTATTTCAATCACTTTATTCTACTCAAAGTAGAGGGATGAATACATAGCGTACTCAGCGAGGGGCAGGAGGGGGCAGCTGCCCCCTTGAAATGAAAAAAACATTAATTTCATTTTTAAAAAAATTTTCAAGCAAATGTAATAACTAATAAAACATTACGATAATTATATATAATTTTCTTAAAATTTAGGTTTGATTCGCATTTCCCGTGCTGGAATGCTACAACCTAATCCGCTATGGCTTGCTCCTCCCCCTAGTTTTGATCCTGGGTGCCCTTGCCTGAATACAAGTTTTGTGAAGCGTGCAACGCATCTAATTTGTTTTTTATTTGTGTATTTATCGTTGATATGAAATTATTTTAAATCTAGAAAAATTCTATGTATAACTGGAAGAAATGAGAATCTTTCCCTTGTATGGCTTTTTAAAATAAAATTACATAGACTAAAAAGCTGTTTACCATAAATATGTAACCAATAACGTAGCAGCCCTTTTGAGGCTATGGGAGCAAATGTGGGCTAATCCACAAAAATTTGGAAAGTGCATTACTGAATTTTTGTTCATACGGTTCTTCCTTTAGTTATAGTTTGTAATATTCTTTACTAATATATACTACTACCCTTGATAATATTATTCCTGTTGACAAAAGAACTCGTCCTATCCAAATTTCTTTTTATTTAGTTTACAAACGATCCAATCCTTAGAAAATAATCTAAAAGTGAATCAATAGAGTTTAATCATGGTCGTTAATGAAAACGGTCTCCAACTTATCCTTTAAGTAGGCCGGAACATTTCAATCTCCTAAACTCCCTCTTCATCAAGACCCTTAAATTCCGGCCCTTCAAGTTATTATTATTTTTTTGTGTGTGGCTCCTCCACTGGTTCCATTGGTAAGAGGGTGGTCTGAACCCTTTATTAAAAAGAGAGCTCTCGAAGAATGCACAGCCCGCTAATAACTCTATTGTGAGCCTTCATTGGTCTTAATGCCTCAGCTATTTGTGCTTGAGGGAACGGTACCATTGATGTTGGTCTATGGGGGTTGGTGACCTAACTAAAACATTTTGAAAACCTACGGTTATCGGTTATATGCTAGAATTTTTAATAATTCTGGAACTTCGGGTGGGCACTCAGGCGATTTGAGTTAGTAATTTTACGATTGTATTTCAGCAAAGCAATGATAGTCAACTAGGAACTAGATAATATTCATTTACTCATTTTATCAAAATTTTAAGATCCAATACCTATTTTTGTTTTTGTCGTAATATTACTTAAACAGCTAATAGCAGACATTAAGTATGGTTTCATTAAATGTTATATTTTACAATTGTCATATTGAACGTGATCTTGGACAAATCACCTCCGTGTATAACTTTTGTTCTAAAAACAGTGCTTCCTTGCATAGTACTGAACCATGACCCTTCATTGTTCGTAGAGGTTCACATAATTATTATTATAATTATCATAAATGTTTATTTAATTTTCTTTTTTTTTAGGTTTGGAAAATTTAAATTTGGTAACGTTGAAAAAAGGTTTTCTAAAGGTTCAACAGAACCTCGCCAGGCGCATAGAAAATTTTTAATTATAAATATTAATTATTGAATTAATTTCATACATTTTTCTTTGGTGAAATTTTCTAGATTAATATATTGATTTTTTACTAACACTTGAACAATAAGATTTTAAAAAAAAAAGTTTTAACAGAAGTCACATGGAAATTAGGTTCTTGTATTATAATTATAAAAATTAACACTAGCATATATAGTAAAATAATGGACAATATGCAAAAAGAAAGAATATTCTGCAGTCGACTAAGAAACACTCGAAATTACTCAGTTTATCTACATACCAACACAAAATTACTAGACAACACTCAAGATTACAAGACTCTACTAATATTTTCTCCGAGAAGTTCTGGCAATTTGTTCATTTATTATATTTGTTTTACTGATGCAAATTTATAGCCAATATTTTCCGTAAATATGAAAAAAAAATTAATCATGGTGTGTTTATTGTTAACCTGGATTACTGTCAGGTAATGAAGGTTGGTGTTGCGGTCAGGAGTAAAAATAAGTGGTATTTATTATGACATCGTTAAGGCCTGAAATTCAGGTCACAATAAAATAAACGAGTTACTAATATTCATCACTTCTGACCGCACCCCTGACCATATTTTTCTCAAAAAATTATTTTTTTTCCCGGATCTTATTTCACAAGATAAAATCCTAGTTTTTCTTTTACGAAATTAACATATATTCACTTAAACTAGAGTAAATTATGCAGAATGCAGAAAAAAATATTGTAATTTCCTCTTTTTTAATTGTATAAAATCTTACATTGAAGAACAAATAGTTTTCATGTTATTAAAAAAATAAATATTTATTTTCCTTTTTTTTCTTCTGTTTCACAATTTAGGTCAGAAAGTTGAAATTCTGCATCCTGAAAATTATAAATGAGCAAATTTATTCAGAGCTTTCTATCGAGACCCCTTCCTGGTCCTCCTTTGACTACTCTAAGAGTGTTTGCTCCTAAATGAACTGGGGAAAAAGATGATTTAAACATATTAATCATTAACTTCTGTTTACTTTAGTATGTGCTAATTTTAGTAAAAAGACGTAAGGTATTTATGATGTAACAGAGAAATCGAAAAAATATTTATGTTAACATTCTTTTTTTTTATATATATATTTCCGCCGAAAATCGTTGGTAAGACTTGGAATTTGTGATAATTACCCCCAACAACATAAATAAGCAAATTTTAAGAATTCTTCAAAAATTTCTGGTCAAGAGTGCTATCCGCCTTGAACTAAGTGGAAATATTGTACCGATTGGATGGATTTTGAAATATACATATTTTTAAATCTTTCGAGAAGTAATTAATTTCTTAACCTCTTGGAACAAAATGTTCTATGTTTAATGTTAGAAAATGGCCCAATATATTATCGTGATCTATACTTAGAAATTACAAGAAAAAATGAAGTAGGCTATTATCAAGAATGTGGAACAAATTTGGAGATGTCTTACTGGTATATTATTAATGGTGTCGGAGACAGGATTTATTGCCTCAATGTGTTTCTAGTAAGTGTAAAATTCATTCTGTAAATACTTTTTATTTATAGAATTTAAGTGAATTAGTTATTCCATAATTTTGTGTTTTATAAAAAAAATAATTATAATAGTTGATTTTCTTAATTATTATATATTGTTTGCCATAAGTCTATAAATTATGCAAGATAAATGCTAGGGTGCAAATACTTCTTCCATGATACGGTATTGTGCTTTTAATTTCTTTTTTATACATATTTTTTATTTTAAGCAGTAGGAAAATTTAAAAAAATCCTACTCCAAAAAAGAAAAAGTAATTAAAAAATAAAAATAAACATAAATTACAAATAACGAAGAAGAGAAAAAAAAATAATACACTTATTCATTTGCCTAATAAGTAAAATTTTAAAATATATCTGTGTGATCGGAAAAACAAAAATAAAGCTTTGTTTAAATTGTCACATGCTTGGCAGAGTCGGGCTAAAATTGTCATGGATACGATATTTATTTATGAATGATTCATTCATGAATAAGGGTCGTATCCATGGCAATTTTAGCTATTAGTTTCAGCTATAGCTAATTTTTGCTCATCTCTGATGCATACACCTCATATATATA
>NW_027110173.1:889912-939742 GCF_000696795.3 Halyomorpha halys
TATATATATATATATATATACATATACATATACATATACATATACCCGCCTCAAATATGTAATTTCAGTTTCTTACGACTTCTCGTTTTTGAGCAAGGTCTACCACTTAGACCATTTTGCGGGTTATTTCGACTCAACGTCATGTATTTTGGTCAAAACTTCTTTTTTAAAATTTTTCACGAGCTATATACTTATCCTTAGCATATACTCCATTTAGAGTCAAGTGAAAGTAAAATATAACTTACTCCAAAAAAATAAGTTTGTGTTAGTTTGAAAGGAAAAGAAAATTATACTATTTAAAATATAATTAACTAAAAGTACAATCTATAAAATATTTCTTTGGTAGTAATTCAGGTATTCAGAAGTGAGAAATACTAAATTCAACCAGTAACACTGCCCAAGTATGTTAGGTTGCTAATACACAGCATACTTATTAGTCTTCTCAGATACAATATAAACATTGAGTAATTAAATAAGAAAAAAACAAAATAAATTGTTAATAAATTTTAGATAATTAATATATTTTGTAGCTAACAAAATTGAAAAACAAGAATAAAATACAAAACAACTTAAAATTCCTTTTTTAAACTTACAATAAATAATAAAATTTTGAAAAATACGGAAATTATAAGAGGAAAAAAGAAAAAAAAATTGAAATAAATTCAATAGTGATTCAAATGAAGCAATTAGTTAAATAGGAGGTTTAAAAAAAAAAAACACAATAAGATCATTCCTTTTATTTTGATGGCCTGGCTTCGAAAAACTGAGTAAATATATAGATTTCTGTCTTATGTTGTCAAATTGTGATATTTAATATTATAAAAGTTTTTCTCTCTATGACAAATTAATATGCAATTAACTAAAATCGCCTGGTTTATTACAAAGTACAGAGATTACAGGAGTAACTGGAACCTAATTGAAATTTATTTCTATCCAATTCAATTTTTAGTTTATAGTTTTTCCTATATGGTAGGCGTATTTCGGCTTCTAATCTTAGTCAATTAATGTGAGATTATTGATAATTTTGCGATGTTACAAAATTATGTAATTCGCTTCTTTTGTCTAGAAGTCTCATCCAATTTTTTGTGATTTCGTTTTATTGTGAAGTGCGGTTGTCTCCATAGATGTAAGAAAAACTTCATACATAAGTTACATAAAGGAAATTATTACTTACGATATTTGGACAGAAATATTTTCGACTGAACTATTTCGAATAATATACTGCTTATTAATTTTCTAGAATTATTAAATAGCTGAAGTTTTTTTTTTCAATTAAGGTATTCTGACCATCCCTCTTGTTTCTATCGGCACCATGGCATTGCCTACATTGCCTTAGTAGTTTTTACGCCTTCTATTATCATAATTGGACTTTTAGATTTTGCCAAGATATTATCAAGCACTAAATATAGTTTATACATATATAATAATAATTTGAATATTATAATAATCAGGTTGCATACCTAATCATCTTTAGAAATCTCATTATACTTGTTAACTCGAACTTAGGCATGGTGTAGTTATGAATTATCTCGTTAGGCTGGAAAGGAAATAATAAGGACCGTTCCCTCTCATTATACTATTCCAGCTCGAGCGTACCGGCGAACCGATTAGGGTTCCATTTTGTATTCTCTTTAATGGTTAAATAATTGCTTTATTCCCTAGTCGATCGGCTTACAGATATGCTAAACAGTGGCTAACGCCTTCAACGCTTCCTGGTCTCCGTTCTTTCCTGATAATAAAGAGTGCGACATAGAGGTGTAGATTTGCGAACCAGGACGTTGGAAGTCAAGTCGTGTGACATTCGTCCTTGGCCCTCAGCGTGGAGTTATGAATTATATGACTCCAATTGTTGCCGGGGTTAGGAAGCCTCATAAATAACATTGGATAATGGATCCAAGTTGCCTTGGTCCCCAATATCCGGGATGATTCCCTTTTAATTAATCCTGATCCCAACACTACGCATTATATAATTTGTCGTCGCTGATAGAAAACAGAATAAGTGTTTAAAACCAGTGAACAGAATAGACCGAAATAATATCAAAATTGTGATTTACAGTTAATCTTTTTCTATAGCATATTTACGAATAAAAATTGAGTAGGTATATAAAAAAACAACTATTAAGAAATTTAGGAAATCTAAAAGAACATTATTTAAAGAAGAGTAAACTTTCTGAAATATGAGCCATAATAAAGCTATTTACATAGTCTTTTAAGAAGCAACATTTCAAAAAAATGTAGTAAGTGAATCTGTTTTGAGAAATCTACATCTTGATAACCATTTGACACACAAAGGTCTATTAGCACTCATATTAAAGCTAAAGAATTTTATTATAAAGTAGTTTATGATCTTTACCTTCGTAGGAATAGAAGTTTTCATAATATTTGCTAAAATAAATTGTTTTATAGTTGTTCGGACCATAGGTTTGATTTATGAAAAACTTTATTTCAAAAAACGACTGGGCGTACAGATGTCTGCCGGTACTTAAATTAAAGCTAGTTAAATTTACTATAAAATAGTGAATTATGTTTATCTTTGTAGGAGTAGCAGTTTTTATGATATTTGATAAAATAAATTCACAAAGTGTTAATTTCTAGTTGTTTGTATAAAATGTTGGATGTTTGAAAAAAAAAAAAAATTTCTAGACCCATAAGACGCAGATATGTCTGCCAACACTCAAAATAAAGGAAATTTAACTTACTACAAAGTAGTTTATCTTCGTAAGTGTAGTAGTTTTTTTGATATTCTTGTATGAATATAAAGTTGGCAAATGAAAATTTGTCCGAACAACTATAAATCGATTTATTTTAGCAAATTTTATGAAAACTACTACACCTACGAAAATAAATGACATAAATTACTTTATAGTCCATTAAACTAGCTTTAATTTGAGTGCTAATAGACATCTCTATCTCAAACAGTTCTTGAGATATAGATTTTTCGAAAATTTATTTCGAAAAATCTAGGGAATTTTCCCTAACTATTGATCTCTCAGTACGTTCTGTACAACATATTTATGAAATGTTGCTTTTTAAAAAGCTATATACCGAGAACTGTTGGACGTAATTAGTTCTATTAGGGCTTATATTTTAGCAAATTTACTCTACATTAATTGATGTTCTTTTAGATTTTGTAGTGTTGTTAGTAATTTCTAAGATATGGAGCTCCGAATGAAAAATTAATGTTTTTTAAGGTTTTGAAATATTTTTACTCCCTCTACCTATTCTTGGCAGACTCATCAATTTTGACTAATAATTATACATAATTTTCAATTAAGTAATCAAAAATTGGGGTGAAATAACTGCATTTTCTCCTTTTGGGCTCTTGTACAAGTCGTCCGTTTTCACAATTTCTTCATTATGGAATGAATTTCCTTAGGCAGAAAAAAATATATTGGCATGCCACAAAAAGATGTTTGGAACGAGATGTCTCTTATATTATATGCTGAATTTTTATTACTATAGCAAAATACTTTGATAATTTTATTTCATTCGCTTAAGGCTGCTCTCAGCGCTGTTACCTAGTACCTGGAATATGAGTATTCAAAACTAGTATATTTTTGAATTTAGAGCGACTAATAATCACGGATTTGATGTTTAATGTTTAAAAACATTGTGTTTGTTATGTGTTGATTGATTGGTTAAATGCGTTTCCAAAGCAACCAATAAGACATGTTGCAGCAACGAGAGCATGAATGAGCAATTAATAATGAGAATATTCTGTTCTTCATTACTTTTTAATAGTATTTTGTATTATATTTATATAATACATTTTTATTTTGGTTTTCTTAGCAAGAAAATTACTATTTCTCCAAGTTTTCTAAGAATACAATTTTTCTTGATTATAAAACATTAATAAAACCTTTGAAAAAATATTTCTATATTTTATTTTTGTCCTTAGAAGAACCAGCACTTAGCATTTCTTCTAATATGACTAATGTGCGTTGGGTTTAATAGTGACTTTGTCTTCGGCGCTCAGTCTGTGATGTACAGTCATTGTAGCTAGCTGTCTTGTGGTCCTTTAGATAAGTCGTTCGAATCTATTTTATGAGTAGTAAGATGTTAATTAAACTGATTTGGCTTACAAAATACTACCTGTCGCTTAAATAACTTCCTATATCATTATGTTACTTGCTTTATCTTCCTTTTGACAAGGCTTTGCCTTTTTATGTCTTCTTAACCTTTTCAGTAATTGCTTGTATTTAATAGGTATATTTCATATACCTGCGCTCTTCAATAACATTTACAGGAGTCGAAGTTAATTTAAAGGTTATGAATACTAAATTATCATGTAGTTGAAATTCGTTTCTAACATAGTATCACTGGTGTGTTGATAGTTTGATTAATTATATTGCGAAACATTTTCTGTTAACAGTGCTGACATGTAATAAAATTTGCCAATAAACTATTAGAAATTATGACTAATATTAAAACCGGTTTGAAATAGCCGGTTCATTTTTATCTGCAAAATAAATTGTTTAACTAAATTTGTTGAACAGTTCCACAACAGCAAGGGTGCCATTTTCTCGTCTCTGTAAAATAAAGTTACCACTTAATCCATTACTTTTAGAAAACGTGGACATAAAATCATAAATCGAATAATTTAGTATTTATATACGCTTATAGTTGCAAAATCCTGATATCCTGGTTGTTTGTTTAGTAAAGATGTTCCTTGGTTATTAGCTGTGCAGACAAAATAATGGTTGGTTGCAACAAAGCACATTCGTTATCCGATATAATATAAATAATAAATTTTCATTTTTTAGCTTCTATTAAATATATATTTTTTCTCGTTATAACTAACTATTAAAATATACTTTAATTATTATTAAGTGATTCACATCTTTTTTTTTTCTTCCTTCCTTTGTCTTAAACGCGTCTATTTTATCCTTTACATTCTTCTCTCTTACATCTCATGTTTCTTTTCTAATGATCCATCACAAATATTCAATTGCTATAAAAGTTTTAATTCAATTTAAAGACTAAACTAATTTGAAAAACAAAATAATTTATAAATGAAAATGTAGTTAAGTAAAAACGACAATAAAATCGTAATAAGTTAACAACAAATAAATAAGTTTAAAATAAATTATTAAATTAAATTTGACATTTGTTTTTTTGGGAAGTATTAATTTTTAAGCTGATTATTCTTACTTGTATGTTCTAAGGATTTAAAAATTTAACTAATATTAACATTTATTTATTTTTCGCTTATACACATTATTATCTTTTTTGCCTTTGTTGAAATCTCAAACTATTTGTCCAACGTTTAGGCCTTTACATTTGTTTTGCTTAAAATAAGATAGTACAGTCCTATTACTCATTGCTCGTTATTTTGGCAGATTGTATTATATCAATAAAATGGTTTTAATATATTAAAAGTAAATAATGATTGACACCTGTATAATGTCTTATTTCTATATTAAAATGATCTATATTTCTCATACTTAATCACATGTTTCTAATTCAACATTAAACCATTGTATTTATAAATGAACAAAGCTAAATTTTAGATTTAATTTAAATAATTTGTTAAAATTTTATTCTTATTAAATTCCTTTCACATCCCATAAAACTTGTCTATTGTGATGAGAACTCTTAGATATATATTTTTTCTTAAACCGATTTTTTTTTTTACAATTCAGATTAGTTTTCAGTTATTTAATGTTAATTCTATTTATGTTATCTTAATAGTGTTTTCTTATAATTTCTGATCCGGTTATGAAATTAACATTTTTGTGTTGTTTAATTTTAGTTTTTAGTTACATAATTACTAACTACGTGATTTTTAAAGTTATTTCACTTAGCATCTTATTTACCACGACTGTCCTACTTCCAATAAAAATTTTATCTTTACGACAACATTCCTGAAAGAGACAAGGCAGTTGTTAGTCTTTTCAAGCAAGTAGTTGTATGGTAAGATTCTAGATTGCTAATATGTTAAATTTGCTACTTAAATATCTTTTTGAGGCTGATTGTTAAAAATTAAAAATGTTTTTAATTAGGTTTCAGAGAGTTCTTTGTTAGTTGGTAGTAAATTGATATATTAATGGTTTTATCAGTACGCTCGAAACCTACAACATTAAATAAGTAATTGACTAATAATTTTTCAATTTAATCATGGGTATCGTAATCGTATTAGACTTTTGTGTAAATGTAATTCTGCCAACTTTATGACTTGGATGACCCTCGCTGGCTCTAGTGAAGAGTGACAGTAAAGTAACACTAGTATTCATTATAGTAACTATAACTTCATTATTTTATAACTGTTAATAGAGGCTGGTCGTATCGATTCGCCTTGAGTCACCCCTTTGAGCTGAGTCAGCGCCGAATAAAAACTGCGTGCGTGGAGTGGAATAGTGACCCAACAGGTGGCGGCATCTAGTGTTTAACGACTGCCCTAGGGCATTATCTCCGGCTTAGTCAGGATCGTGTTGCATTTTAATCGCACGCCTTGGCCCCAGTCGGATATTGATTTAGGACTAGTTGTCGACCTGCAATTGCTTCGGGGTACTTTTATGCCTTCACGGTTCAATGGGCTAGTACGTAATTAGCTATATGTAATAGTTTCATCAGCGGCTTGAATCTTTTGAACCGGGGGGCAATTAGTTCTGCTAATATGAAGCGTATAGAATCGGTTATTTAAGAGGTGTAAAAATATATCTTAACATTGTTTTATACACTGCAAGGTGTATTCAATTGTAACGACTCAGGCTGATCTAATGAATAAGTCAGACATTCGTTTGAAAAATCAATAAGTGCCTGGATCGATTTAGGTAACTGATAAATTGTTGATTTACTTACATTGGAAGTCTACTAGCGCACTCGAATCTCTTACAATCACAAGTTAAATTTGTTTATCGTTCTCTCCGGCTACAATACCTCCTTATATTGTGTTCCTGCAACAATTAGTTGGGAGAAGGTAGAAATTTTAGTTTCCCAACGATCTTAACATAATTTCCCGACTAGTTGTATCAAAATGATAAAATATTGCAAAAATTATACAAAAACTATTTCTTATTTACTAACGATGAGACAATAGTTGGCCTTAAATAATATATATGTGAAGAGAAGATGGCTGGGGTGTGGTCAGAGATTAGTTTTTTTAACTTATTTGTATTATTCTCTGCCATTTTCTCCTCATATATATTATTTGCTAACGTTTCCCACTACTTTCAGGGCAAAAATGACATCAACACTAAAACATAATGTAAGAAGGGTAGGAGTATATGCTGATATGAATTATAATGTTAAACTATGGTACGAGTATAAAATGATGTAAATAATATTGAGAAAATTATATCAAAATTAGCAGTATAAATTAAAAGAAAATAGAAATAAGATCAATAAAATTATATATAAATATTAAATATAACAATAAAAATTTAGAATAAAATGCTCTCAGATAGAGTAATATCGATAAAAAAAATTAATACAAGAAAAGTAAAAATAAATGTACTAAAAACTAACTAAATGAAGTTATTGGAAGAAGATAGTTGATCATATGACGTAAATTGTAGGAAGATAGTCAGGGTGGCGGTTACTAAAAGTATCAAGCTGGAAAAAAAAAACTATGAACGTTTCGTACAGTTGTATTGTTACTATTTTGATACTTTTATTGATCGCCACCTAGATTATTTTGCTACAGTCTAAAAGAAGTTAAGAAATGAGGAAAGAGTAAATACTCTTTTTACTGAATGTTAACTCTATGTTATATTTAAAACGTTATTTTAGAAATGTGAGAAGTTTAATGTGGTATTTAGTGATTTTTAAGTTGTTTTCTTGATTATAAAATGTTTATATTTTCTTATTCCATATCTTTGTAAAAATGAACTCAGATTTATTTACTTATTTTGTCTTTTAATAATATAAAAATTCGATCCCTATTGATGATAGTTTAGTCTCATGTATAAGACTATTATACTGTTAAGAAAATTATTTTGTCCATTCTTTAAATATTATAATTAGGTAACAATGATAAGGTTCCTTTGTTTTATTTAACAAAAGGCTCCGTTTTATATTACTCCATAATAATAAGGGCACTGGTAGCTGAAAGATAAGTCAAACTCTGCGAAAGTCATTTTAGTAATCAAACATACAACAGAGGCCCCTACAATATTCATTTCAGAACGGAAAGATGCTCCCCAACCATCGTGGTCTAACTTTCCATTGTTTATTTAAACTTTGGGTTTTATCGTTCTGGCTCATCCGGAGCGTCATTGTCCACAGGACGTACTCCGGAACAGTCGGGAGTCGTCTTTGGGTCTTTGGAAAGAGGAACTCTGGGTAATAAACGGTCAACAATTAGTTTTGAGTGAACTTCAAATGTGTTGGATTCTGCTGCTGGTTATTTTTGTCCTCATGACTGCATAAACAAATATTTGATTGATTTACTTCTATTAAACTTATCTGTAAATAAATGTGTATATATTAAGGAACTGTGAATTTAAATAACGTTTATTGAATGAATTAATAATAAATTTACTATATCAAAATCTGATGCAGTACGCACTTGATACAACTTCTCTAACACTTACACCCAAACCATTTTGGGAGACTTTCTTATTCAATGTATTTCCTTAGAAAATTTGAATTCTGTTGTTTACGATCGTAATATATCTTCTAGGTTTAATATTTATAGATAGGTAAGTGCAAGTAAAAATAGTACATTATCGTTTCAGTTTTTGATATTTTTTATTTTATTGTTGCAGGGCTGCCGGTAATGTGAATAACAATAACAATAATGCTAAGAGGTCGGTGAAAAGCATAATTATTGAGCCTGGCAACATGCAATTGGAAACCGGTGGTGACAAGATCAGGGTATCCGTATCCCCAAGGTGAGCTCACATTTACATATTATTCATATATTTATTGTTTTGTTTTGGCTATTATATATATTTTTTGTATTATTTTAAATACCATTAAGGTTTTTTAAAAATAATATTATTGTGGTGGTCGAGCATCTAGAAGTGCAAAAACGCTCTCTGCAAAGTGATGAGAATAATTTACTCAGACTAGTGGAATAGATGTACTCTTTTAATTTAATTTTTTTGTCTAATTTTCATTTTCATTACCTATCTAGGTTATGATGTATAGAATGAAGGTCATTATAGATTACTATTAAAAATTTCAGACATGAGTAAATAGATATAGTTACAAATTAAGGTACAAGTACCTTTTACATAATAAAATAAAGTTGTTTCTTTTAGGTATATTTGTAGGAAAAAAACAAAAAAACGATGTGTCGGTCCTTAGGTCATTTTCAAGGAGACAACCTTAACCATTAATGTCATAATCATTTTTTGCAGGCTAATTGTCCATGTCTTATATTTTAATGGAGTTTATAGAATTAAAGAGTTAAATAAATTCTATAAACTTCATTAAGATATGGGACCTAAGGGCCAAAACGTTGGAGGTTTTTAAAATAAAAAGTGGATCATTGAAGTTTGATCATTGTTTTTTCAAACAATCCCTACATTAAATCAGTAATATAAAAAAAAATACTCAATTAAGAAAGTTTATAAAATGATAATAGATTATTGAAATATTTTAGGAGTTCTAATGTTAATGTTAATTGTATACTTCTAGGAAAAAATCAAACCCTTTCTACTTCTTTAAAATATTCAACATTTAAAAATTATAATAATTATCTAAATACATAGAATCATTTATTATATAGCATAATTGTACTCAATTCTATCAATCATTGTCAATTTTTAAAAATTATCTAATGCTTTATAAGGTAATAGATAGCATCCGTATTTATACTTTATTTAGCTTTTGTCCTGTTATGTTACATATTTTTTAATAATTTCATTTAATTGAATTTTTTTTCATTTCGCAAAATAAAGGCTGAGCTGTATTAGGAGAATAGTAACCTGTTCACTATTGTGTCTACGAGTTCTATAAGATGTGTAAATTGCTCTGTTAATGTTACAATGTGTGTCCGTAGGTTATATTTGTGTCAAAGTTCTTCATATATCTTGTAAATGGAAACCTTTAACAAAACTATATTGAGTGGCTGTGGAATTGGAAAACAACTTTGCAAAAAAGGTCCATTATATATATTGAACCTAATTGGATACTGAACGAAATTGCTATCTCAAGTATTGCTTTCTTTTGATGTGTCATAGGGAGAAAATTGCTCTTCCATAAAAACCATCTGCCTCCATTCAAAGCCTTGAGATGTAACGGAAACTGATTGGTTGGAAGAAATAGGAAGCCTTACTAAGTTCTTTTAATTGCACTCTGTTGATTGTTTCAATTCTACAATTTAAAAAAATAATCGAAATTGGCTATACATTTTAGTAAATCTATTTTTCTCTCTCGTCAGTAATTTGAGTCCTTTGTTATGCCCGCTTCCTAATGAGGTTTCAGTTCTATGTTTTTTTTAAAACTTCTGCCTCAATAGGCATTAGTCATAGTAGGTTCCGTATCCTCAATTGAATCTTGAATAAAACAGTAATTAACCTCTTTTCTTTTTTTTTATTTTCAGTTGATAATCTTTATGTTCGGCATCTATTTTAGTACACTATACTATACAGGTCTAATACATACTAATATTTTATCTTATTGTTGGAAGATAGTCCGAGTGGAGGTCAATAAAAGTATGAAAATAGTAATATAAAACTATTTATTGTTAACCAACGTTTCGCACTTTGCAGGCCTTCGTCAGGGCTAAATGAAAAAACAAGATACAAACCTTATAGAATTGATAAAAAATTAAAATAAAAAACATTTCAAAACAATAGTTATGCTTTTTATAAAGTATATAAAAAATAAATAATAATAATATCATAAGGAAGTATACATATAGGTGGACTAAAAACTAGTCAATAATACATACTACCAGGTGTGATAAAGTTCTTAATATAGATCTAGACTAATAAATTGTAAAAGAATACACATTAGAAATAGTTATAAATATGATTAAGAGGTTGGTGTTAAAAACAGATAAGTGAAGTTAATATTGCATAGCTGACTAATATGTAAAAGTGAGATATTAATAAAATTAATAAAAATAACTAATAAACATAGAGGAATTAAAAATGTCAGATTGAAACTGTGAAGACCACTGAGGAACGGGAAGGCAGGTAGAAAATGTCTGCACTTCCTCCGCTAACTCTCAGGAAGTGTAAGAGTTTTTATAATATATAGATAGATAAACTGACAGAAGCATCTAATCTCTTATCTAATATTTCAATAGGTAAATATATGCGATAATTGTAGTAGTACAAGTATAAGATATTACATACATCATAGAAAGAGATATACAAAAAGGGTTTATATAAATACATTAATTAAAACAATTTATGTATAATATATATATAAAAATAAGTTTCGGCCCTTATGAACTAACTTTATACAGATGGAGATTTGAAAAAATAAAAAAGTGACAAACCACATGATGTTTTCTGGATATTTAAACTAAGAGACAAAATACCGGATAAAATGACCCATTAAATAATAAACATAGTTGAAGAAGAAAAAAAAAAGAGATAAATTGTAGTAAATCCTTCCTGCAGTTTTAAATATAAAAACAGATTTTAATAATGATTAACTCATCACTGGGGTCAAGAGTTAAATGCTTCAAAATAGTCAACCGAAAGGGCTGAAACAATACAAAAATGTGTTAACACCTAACATAAATTTTATAAATGTAGGTTTTAGGTGGTCCAAAACGTTTTCCCTCAATCATTTTTATTGATATTGAAGGTGAAAGTCGATATCTGGATGAATCCCTAAATAAATCTTTCCATAAATTATCAGAAAAATGATTATTACCCACGCTTAGTGAAAATTATAACTTTGGTTTTATATTTAGTTAAATGAAAATGGATTTAATCCATGACAAATACGTGATCATGAGCATTAGTTGTGTTTAAAAGATCTATTTTTTTTTGTTAACTATGTAAAATTTTATATTCGGCATTATAAAATCTATAGTAGTCTGGAGCGATGAGAAATCAGCTTCATTTTACAAAATTCTAGTCATTAAAAAAAATATTTTCGATTTTATTATTAGTGTCAAGTTTTTTTTATTATTGAAATAATAGCATTAAGAAACCTTGTTGGAGTTCTATGAATGGGTAGATTCTTCACATGTTTTTATCACGTCATAATATCACTTATAGCAAATTTACTTGATGTGTATATATGTATACAGTTGTAAATATCAATAAATAAATTTTAAAAAAAAATAAATCTTAAAGGGTTATTTATAACTTTTTTTTTTAGTGGAGGATAAAACTTTAATGATTAGATATGCAAAACTTAAATGTCCAGTTTTCAAAAAAGTTTAATTAGCTATTTTGCAATGTTACCAGCAATAAAAGTTTATTAATATGAACTATTAAAAAATAAAACTACATCAGACTGGAAAATCGATGACAGCCTAGTATGTCCGCTCTGTCATAGGTACACGGTTTTATTATATTTTTATTAACTGTTATATTCTTGGCAGGAACAAAGTTAATATCTTTAATTCCCTATAGACAAATTTTTATAGCAACATAAAAATATAAATTTATTGTTTGAAGTTCTGGTGAAAAGTGAAAGGTTTTTGACGTGCTAACCGCACCAGATTTTTTCCATAAAGTTATAATTAAAATCGATATAGATGCATGACATAACGTCCCTTAGGAAGTTTTGTTCATGACGAACGCTCCTCCGCTTCCCTAGGTACGTCACTGGTAGTACCTATATTTTATGATTTAATTAACATTATTTTTAATTTTTTTTGTTAAAAATTTTATTATTATCATAGCATGAAAAGTATTGTGGACTATACCGCTCGCACGGCGGCGCAGCTATCCTCTAAGGCGCCCTTGACCGCCCTTGCACCCGCTTGCACAAGAGCCGCTATTTCAGCCGTGGCCTTGGCTGCGTCGTCTAAATCCGTTCGCCGCATTCACAGCTCGTCCTCCTGTCGATATCCGGCGCCTTACAGTCTGTTAGAATACTCTCTGGTTTGTATTGCTCGAAACTCTGCCGGTTAATTTCATTAATAAGAGACACAACCGATATTTGTAATATAAATGTTGGCGAAATGCTCTCTAGTGCTTGGCACGAATTATTCAGAATAAATGAAAAGAATACTAGTCAACCGTAAGTATATTCATTATGGCCTGTAAGTACGTAGTCTAATATATTATATCTATTATATTTATAGCATAATGTGTCAAGTCTATTATTGACATTATATTTTCGGTATGTTACATAATGATGTATGTGTTTATACATACATTATACTCACTCGCGATGTAAGCAAATAGATAAAAAAAAAATGAAATGTACTTAAGGTGTGGTTAGTAATGAAAATTTCTAAAAAAAAATGAACTATCTAAAATAAAGAAGATTTACAGTAAAACGTATAATTGTTTAAGATTAACAAAAAGATTTAAACTATTAATGAATTCAGATATAATAGACAATAAAAATAAGTAGATAGAAAAGTAATATAAAATACAGTTCACCCCATGGGCGTACCTAGAGGGGACAGGAGGGCGCGCCCTCCCCCCCCCCAGGAGTAAAAAATTATTAGTTTAATAAAAAATATTATTTGTTTCAAGCAAATACTAACTGTTATTAATTATAATTCTCCTTTTCCCTGCTGAAATATCACAACTTGATTGATTGTGGTTTGCCATCCCCGATTCACTATGGCTCCTTCCTCTTCTTTCGATACTGGGTATACCCTTGCTACTCTCTAAAAGATAGAAAAAAGTAACAAGATTGAAATAAAGAAGAAAATAAAATAATGAAAAAATAGGACACCTACCTTACTGAATAGAACAAGAACAAAAATGGAACGGAAGATAGGCAGGAAAGGGAAGTAGTGCTGGTGGCACCAAGGAGGGTTGGCGGTTAAATAGTATGTTACATTTGAAAATAATGTTAAAGTAGATAGCATTAGCAAATTATAAAAAAAAAAAAAAAAAGTGGCGAGAATAGATGTATGTTCATAGTTAAAAGAATGACTGACTTTTAAAGCCTGTTCAGACAATTTAGGGGCAAAAGGGTTACAGGAGTTGATAGTTTTTTGCTGGAAAATAGGGTTGTAAGTTGGTTTTTGTATTTCCCCGATATAAAAAAATAACACTATGAGTAGTACAGGGAATCCAATAAACTACATTAGAACGGTGTAAGAAAGGAATAGGATCTTTTAAATTAGAGAAAAGTTAAGAAATTTTGTTGTGGGACTTCAGGCCGAAACATAGGGTAGGAATAGTGGATTGCAAGGATTTTTTCATATTGTTAAAAAAAAAATAGGGACATCAGGAAGGACCTGCACTAAAAAAGAGGTAGAGTAGGTCGAGAAGAGATGTGGACAGGAAGAATTGGAGTTATAGGGTTAAAATACCGGTACTGGTATTTGGTGGGGAAACAAGTCCGGCAAGTGGACTTGTGGTCCTTTTTGCCAACCCCTGGCGGCTACCTGAGTTGTCGCCGCGTACTAACCAGGGTGGGAGTATGAAGATTCATTTTTTGGGTCTACCGAAAAATAAATATTAACTGCTCCAGGTGGGAATCGAACAACGTTCCGAACCGTGCGCTACATCACACGTTCACTCCACTTTGTAGGGCTCCATCTGGGCTTTGTGGTGACGGATAATAATTTTTTATTAATACATACGATCAGTGATTTAATCTTCAAAATCATCTTTAATCTTCCAAAACAAAGGTTTGTTTGGTAGAGGATGAACATTTTTTTCTGTTAAAACTAGTCACAAACATATTCATCTATTTAAAAGAATTCGAGGTTAGTGCACTTAGTATTTAATATATTTATATTTTGTAACGAAATTGCAGATAGCTGGCTGGTTATTTTTTTCCTTTGTGAATTACTAAGGTTCATTATTGAAAATAATAAGGAAGAAAAAAGTCTTGTATTCCACCATGTGTATTTATGGGTCAATAGGAAATGGTTATGTACTAGTATTCATACCGCAGTGTTGACCCCCATGCATTCCGAAGTAAGAGCAGCTATTCGTGAAATGACGGAAGTATCTTGAGTGTATTAGAGGCTAGGTGTTGAGTAGAATGGAAGTAGAAGACCACTCTAAATTTAGAGCACTCAGACCGCAAACATCTCAGCTTGCAGCCTCTTCCAGGGGGTCGATTCACCAGTGGCCTCTCCAGCTCCAGGTATAAATAGCGACTGTTCCAGAACCAGTTCCCATTCATGGAGGAGGATCCTAAGTGAAAAATAGCTTAGCGGTTTTGCCATCACGATTCGTGGGAATTCATTAGTGTGTTTTGTACAGGTTTGAAATTGGAATAGAGAATAACTCACAGAAAAATCAAAGATTTATAACCTAGTGCTCGGGTAACGAGACATACTTTTAATTCGTCATTTAAAGAAATAAAAGAGCTTAATGTTGTACATTGATGTGCCTTGTAATACGTTTACTATGGTTATACGGCGACAATATCAATAAATCGAGGACTTAAAATATTAAAACACATTTATTATTATTAACACACTAGGTGGAAGTCCAGTTCTAAAAACGGTTATAATCACCCTCTCTCCTCTCCTTTGCTGTATCTTTCTCCTAGTCCTGTATTTCCTTCTCCCACTTCCTCACTTTCTCCCACTCCTGTACTTCCTACTCCCACTTCCTCACTTTCTTCCTCTTTATCTCTCCCACTCTTTCACTTTCCATATATCTCTGTATCTGCAATTTTCCCAAATTAGAAACATACTTCTCTTTGAATCTTTGCCAGTTAGATTAACTTTATATTGTTATATACCTTTAATATATGTTATTTATTTGTAAAAATAGTTTAAATATTATTTTTGTTAAAATTATTAAGGCTTTAACAATACATTATTCATTTACGTAACCTAAAAATGGACATGAGGATGATGATATACATGCATCCGCTGCAAATGACAAATTGTTTACTTTAATAAAAATATTTTTTTTAATCATAAGGTTTTCGAAATCCATTTTGCTGACCGAAATTACTCGTATTAGATCGATGTCATGCATTTTTGAGAGTGAAAATCAAGTATTTTAACTTTAAACATAAATTAACTTTTTTTTTTTTTTATTATGATAAAGGTCTAAAGAATAAATCCATTTCGGGCCACAAATAGCCTCGGTAAACTACTGGATTGGATGCATTCACCCGAAGTTTGGAGACCCCTGTTTTTAAGGAACAAGTCTACCTCAATTTCAATTTTCTTCTTTGGTTTAGTTATTGCCAGGGCCAAAGGTTTATAAATATTGCAACATTGGCATTATAATGTTTCTAAATCGTATGTTAATGTGTCAATATTATATCACAATATTAACCTTATGATACATTACTTCCTGATTCCCGTATCGTTTCGTTAGACCACATTCCTCTCCAGTGACCTTTGATGGTGCCGACTACCTGTCAACTAGGGTGTAAGTCCAGCCCCGACTCAGGATTGAGGAAGATGGATAGTCGTTTGTGTCCTCCCTTAGCGGGGGTCCCGTAGGGAACATATATCATCAAACAGGCTCATTTATTAGCTATTTGTTACTGTTTATGACTCCTATTAATCTCAAATGTCATTAGTTTTTGTGTGTTTATTTTTATGTTTCTATTTATGAATGTCTACGTATGCAATTAGTCATACTTATCTTGTTTGATTTTTTTTTTTATAAGGAATTATTGTTGATTTGTTCATTTCTAAAGGGTGCTGTTTAAAAAATCAAAAACAAGCAAAGAAAATTTGAAAGGCCTACCTTTCTGATAGATTTTGCTGTTTCTTATTTTTTAGAGTATATATAAATTATCCTCTATCGTTTTAGCCTAAATGTAATATTATCAAGGAAGAACTATAGAAATAGTATAAGTCAGATATTGCTCGAAATTGGTTGTGTTTTACATACTATAAAACATTTTTGAATTCTGATTTATAATTCTTTTATTGCCCTCTCTAGGTATTTCTATAATCAATTCTGAGAAACAAATGTTTTGGTGGTGGAATTAGGAAGAGATAGTTATGCACTTTATTTATTGATTAATATTAACACAAGCTGTCACAATCTGGGGCAATAGATGTTAGAGCTCTAAGTATTCATTCATACTATATATACAGGACAAATTATAAAACAATAAAATAATAATAATTAGATGGAAAGATAACAACAATAATATCAATTATAATAAAGAAATATCACAACTGTAAAAATAAGTTAAGCGATATAATAATAATAACTATTAAATAATAGCAGTATAATATAAACACAAGATATAAAAAATAAAAATAGAATAATTGCATATTAACTCATATTCTTATTTAAATACAATACTCACAGTAAGTCTTAGAAATCCTCATGTAGAAGGCGATCTTCAGAGCCCTAGCGCTTTTCTCCCAGACGCGTACACCGATATTGAAAGCCAGTGGGAAATGGGTGGGAGCGCTAAATCCACATGTGCTCAGGACTTGAGTGAAGAAGCTGACCATTACCAGAACCAGTAGTATATTCACAAAAGGTCTCGGAGCCACTTTCGATTCGACCTTCGAGGAGAATAAGGTGGGTGCTGGAGTAATGGGTGTGGCTGGATAGGGATTATGCCAAAGGATTAGGATAGTGAATAAGATTCCGAAGTGAATTGAGAAATTCAGATAGAATAATATCAAGGGCATATGGGCCGTTGAAGTCATGTTATAAGCTTTTTTTTTTGATTTGTGATAGCATTAACTAGTCTTCAAAAGACATTAGATTGAAAGAATTAGATACGCTAGAAGTTCGAAAAGCTGGGAGGTTCAGATTGGTCTCAGTATTATCCTGTAAATCAATAGTTTGTTCTCATTTCAAAGACTGAAAATTTTTGTTCACTAGTCTGTATAACTGTTCAAATCATTGTTTAAGCTCTTGTCTTCTAAGGGCAAGTTGTACTAATCTCCGGTAAAACTAAGATCTATATAACTTAGATTTGTCGAGTAGTTTAGTAAAACGCTGGTAACTTAGTAAACTGTTTCTGGTCTACAGTTTTGTTTACCAGGTTACCTGAAACTAAGATCACTCTCCGTTGATTAGTTCTCGAAAATTCAAATCGGATATTGATTGAACTTTTTATCAAAGTTTTCTCTTTTTCTTTCCAATAATTAAGCACTGCAAAGATAAGTAACATTTATCTTATACTTAATTACCTTAAAATTATAACAATTTTTAATCAGTGAATAATAATTTATTAGAAAAAATAATGAAATATGTTTTTAAATAAACAACTAATTTTTTGAAGTCTTCTTCTTCTGTTAAATCGTCTATCTTCATCAAAACTGGATTTACAGGAACTATGAAAGGTTCCTTGTATGGTTACCTACTTAAACCTAGATTTGCTCTTAATCTCAGTTTAACCGGCTATCATTGATGGTTAAGTTTACCGCTAGATTTAAATGTTAAATTTTCTGGTGCAACGGATAATTATTGGGTTTACCCGAGATTTCACTAATCATAGTTTAAACTGTGATGGTGGTATGGTCTCCAATGGACATATTTCTACCACTAGGTAGAAATATGTCGATTCCCTAGTGATTTAATCTAATTAACTATTCGGCCATTTTCATTCTTAAATTACTTTTTTCGCTCTTCCTAAATATATTATTGAACCCTTAGCCTTCTAGATTGTAACAGGTATGGGTAATATTATAGACAAGGACTGTCAATATTCATAATCAATAATAAGTTGTGCTCACCACTTGCAGTGACTGGTTTGTCACAGTGATTAATGCCCTCCATTGGCTCAAGGACCAGTCATTGTCCCGCAATAACTTATTATATATGGACGGGTTAATTGTTCTTCCTTCGCCATTAAGGAGGAATTTTAAAATGTAATAATTTCCGCCTGCTGTTGGATCATTAGGCTCCTCTAGGCAAATGGATACTTTATCTATAATCTCCTTAAGAGCGGTTAGTGCCTGTTAGATTGATAAGGTCAGTCTCGCTATTGATTGCTTTTACTGATTTTAAACCTATTAGAACTTCTGTTTCTAAATTTCAAATGCTATTATAACCAAATTATTGAATATGAATATATATATGTTTGACCGTAGGTTCAATGTAATATAGAAAGTTTTAATTCAATGCAACTAAATATTAAAATATAGCAAGTATAAAGTATAGTAATATACAATAGTAGTGTACAAAATACTGGCTTATCTGAAAAAAGTTCAGCATACTCATATTTTTCTATCCAAATTTCCCAACATAGTAAAGAAAGAGATTATTCTATTACTGTGCAATTTATTTATTTTTCTTTTATAGAAGAATAATTTATTCCGGATCTAAAGTAACACAAATATAAAAAAAGTTAAAAGAGATATTAATATAGATAAATAAAATTGTCTAGTTTTTACATAATCATCAAAAATTAAACAAAAAAAAAAGAAATTCTTTTAGTAAAATAATATAATCCGTGCAAAGGAGAAAAAACACGTAAAAAGATAAACAATTATATCTAAATAATCATTAATCAGAATTAAATATTATAAAACATCTATCTTATGGATGCGAAACGTACCCTCTTACTTTAAGAACAGAACAGTGCCTTAAGGTTTTTGAAAATAAAGTATTGCCTAAAATATTCTGACCTAAAAAGAATGAGTCAACAAAAGAATTTAGAGGACTACAGAGTGCTGGATTAAGGGGACTGCACCCCGGTAAATTCAAGTTATATCATTGCGGTGTATAAGGCGTGTAAGGTTGTATGGCTTAGTAACGAGCAGATCCCTAAAATGTTAATAAACAGTGAACCGACCGATAATCGTACGAGAGGGTAGACCGAAACGTAGATGGGAGGATTGTGTTAAAACTGATTTAGTAGATTTTTGTCTAGAGGGGAGTCACTGGAAAGATTTGTGGTATCGGTATTGAACCTTCGGGTTCGCTTAGCCTTTATTATTACTATAACATCTTCTAGTTAGTTGAATATACATTAAATATGACCGTAAATGATGATGCATTGATATAAAAGTAATTTTAAGATTTTTATGCCAATTTCCACGATAAGCAATTATTAACTAGTAAAAATAATGAGCACGTTAAGCATACATATAAATCTTTTTACTAAATAAGACCCTTATTTATATCATGAGTATAATAAATTGCACCAAAAAAGATATGATTATATTTTTTTCATATTAAATGTGAGTGAAAAAGATGGATAAATGAAAATTGTCGATTGTTTGATTCATTATATTTTACGTATCAACTTTAAAAGAAAATAATAGAAAGGAAACAATATATTAACTAAACATTGTCTCGTAAAATTTAATGAAATGTAAAGAAATTGTTGTTAAATGAGACTTACAATTAGATCGTAAACAAACATATAATAACATTTGTTTTTATAATATTTGTCACAATAAATTCTTTATTATTCGTTTTTTAGTTTTAATTGTAATTTATATTTTCCTGTTTAGATTTATTTATTTATTTTTATATATAGTTTCATTACTGAATGTTCCGGAATATATCTTATGAGTTTCATTTATCCTTAACTCTAATAAAGTGCTCGGAAATTAAAATAAATTATTGTCAAGGAGGATTGATCAAGGTTTACAATTTGTGTTTCAACATTGAGCCATACCATCGCAGGGCTAATGAGATAGCTTGCTTCTAACTGCAGTACCTTGGTTCTATTTAGGCTTTTTCAGATAATGTATATAATCTGATATATTAATTGCTGATCAACCTTCGGGATAAACCTATAATGAACCAAACCTATAATTATTGGATATCTGAATTTTCTATGTATTGTGGATGAAATTTAGATGCCTACTTTGATTGTAGATCACTTTTTTGCTAACCATTCGTTAAAAATCTCATATTTCCTCATCTAGTGCTAACGAAATCCGAAACTCATCACGGTTTTCAGTGTTATTATTTTTTTTATTTGACTGTTTAAAAATAAAATATTATTAATGCCCATTCAAAAGAAAAGAATTTTTCTGCCTGGTTCTAATCCATTTTTTTTTTATACTTTACTTATTGGTTTTTATGTTTAGATTTATATTATAATAAAATTTGAATTTATTTTTGTATTCATTTGTTTTAGACAAGTGCATCCAGTTTCGGAAATATGCCCCGCCCCTAACATTTGTGTACAAGGTGGAAGAATAGAATTCATTCGCCCCAACACTGGAACACCCGACCACGTTAAGGTAAGTTGATTTGGAATAAAAAAATCTCTTTTGCTCATATTTTTCTTGTAGGATACTTCTATATGTTATACGAAAAGTCCAACGAAGGTTGAAGGTTTGTTTGCAGGTTCCACCTGACTATTATCTGTCGTGCAAATTCATTGAATATGCACTGTTAGTTGTTAGTACTACTAACTATCAAGTAAATCCTGATAGTACGTTAGAAAATTTCAAATTTGCGTACCAACTTTCGCTTTTAGTCAATTCATTTTGTTTCGAAGAACGAACCATGTTGATCTCAACATGTTCTGCAATTTGTATAAACATTTAACCTACATTTTGTTCCCCCACTCTCCGTAGAATAAAACGACATATTCAAATTGTATAGGTTTCATTTTTACGTTAAACTCACATCATAATAGTTGTCACCCATAACAGATTTAATCGAAGTTGTGAAGACTTCAAAAACTCTTTTTTTAAATTTATCAAATTACAGCATAATCTCATTTCGCAAGTATAAAATAGTTATCAAACTTCTGAAAATTAATTAAATTAAGTGTTTAAAAATAATTGCTTTTAGATTCCTTTATTAATTTTAGCGTAGGGTCAGAGAAGATTAAACGTGATATAAAGAAGATTTCTTTATGGTATTAATAAAAAACAAAAATAAAAGTGATACAAAGAAAAATAAATGTAATTAAATACTGACTAAATACTATTTACTAACTAATTATTAAACGTGGAGTTAACACATCTTTATGCTGGATTGAATTTGTAACCGGCTGTTGATACTTCACTTAATTTTCCCGACTTCTCTGTAAGGTTAGAGTTCAACGTCCAACAGTACATCTGTTCCATTGGTTCAACGGTCTAGCCTAAATGAGATAACTAGTTAGCTGGAATAGTATCGAGTATTCCAGAACCAACTACGCTAGTAAAAGACAGGACGTAGACAGAGCTTTCTGGCCCTTGGCCAATTACACTCCGCTGGCTGAAGAACGATTCCTTGGACACGACCTCATTTCCGCCGCGTCCACGGACTACGTGATATCCACGAGGCAGGCGCACTCTTTCATCCCGTGCCAAGAGCTTTGCCCATTCTTCGCCTAGTAATAACAGATCGATGCCCTGGTCTTTGATGAAAGGAGAAGATCAAGTACATCAGTCAGATTAACATCGTTAAAATAATTATTGAATGATTGAATTTTTCTGTTACATTAGTGCAATCTCTGCATCCAATTAAATCAACTCAACTTTCAGATAATGAATTTAATTGTACTTGTTCATTTTCAAAGAACCTTTCTCCTATAAGGCATTCGAGGACACGCAGGGATAGTTCACACCTTCATCATCCTGTCATCCGCGAACTGTCAAGGATTTCCTGGCCGTTGGAGTCGTCATTTAAATGTATAAGGTGTTGTCAATAAAACGTGCGGATTTCCTTTCACGCTACTTATAAACGTCCTGTGACGGTACCAAGGATGTTTTTCCGTAATAGGTACCTAGAATATTTTGAATTGTGTATTTAAAACTGGCATTCTTTAAAATAAATTCTCTATTCTAGCTTAATATACATTAATAAGATATTTTGTCGAGTATTCTATCTATTCTCTTTTTAATTTGTATTTGAAATTAATTTCCCTCTAAGTTAATACCCACATTAAAATTTTGGTAATGTTATGAACTTCCTTACCTGCCTGCAACCAAATAATATGCATGCATATATACATAACATTAACTAACAACATAATAGAGGGTTTCCTTTACATGCAAAAATGGTAATTTTTTCAATACTGAAATATTAATTTTGAGTGTTGAGTATATTTATATTCAATTCATTGATTGTGTAAGCTGTGCTGGTGGAAGGTTAGATCTATTCTCCAAGACATGGTATGAAACTTATTATAAAATAGTAATGTAATTTATGAAGCAGTTAAATCGAGCCAATATTGGTAACTTTAAAGCAAATTTTGAACATATCAGTCTCCATTGGTTTTGCCGGGTTAACCTAATCATTTTTTATAACCTTGTGGAAATACTAATTGTTAACTGATATACCTGATATAAAATATAATATGATATAGACTGAGTTTAGAAGACGAAGATTTAATGCAGACAATATCGAATTGTGCTTCAACGTTAGAAAACCACACTTGAGAATCTTTAATCCAAAATTAAGGTAATTTAATAATTAAATAGCCACAGCGTAGTTCACTTTCTTCTGTTGAATGAACTCAAATAAACTTCAGATTCAGTGTTATCAGGAAGGGCCTACACACGCTTAGTTTATGTCCATTCTCAAATCTAGCAATAGTGAAGCATTGCCGGTTCAGTTAGTGTTTTATAAATCTAGTTACTACCAGTATGAGGATTTATCATCTACAACAGAGAATATTACAAATCGGTAGACAGCATTATTCCATGAATATATCATTCACCAAGATAAAGCTAGTGCAATAAAGGCATATAAAAGAGCTTCACCAACAATTTATTTCGATAAAGGAGGGTGACACCGGTCCCCATTGGAAAGAAATAGACCCCACTATCAAGGAATAAATCAGGAGCGTACAGGATGAACTATCATTCCTTAGGATTTTATTGCTCAATTATACAGGTTAAGAGGAGCAAGCTAAACTGCGCAGATGGGGCTCTAACTATTTGCATAGTGCCTGCCCTTTGCGCACCTCATCCCATTCCATCTCTTGTTAATTGGCTGTTGAAAAAGATTGAGCATCGAACTATTTGCATAATAGTGCAATTGAGACCATACATTTAAATTTTTATTGATTATAAATAATATAATTTGTTAACATTTAGCCGCTTGTTGGTAAAATAATTGTTATCCCATGTATAAGTGGGTATGCCCTTTGGTGGCATAGGATCGTTTATTAAGTTTCTTTTTACCAAATTTCTTGATTTTGTTATTGTTGTATGGAAGGATGGGTATACTCGTAGTAATCATGTCCAACTTTCGATGCCAATTCGATAACTCAAACTCTCTTCCTCAGTTTCCACTGGCTGTAAAAAACTTAGCTTAGTCGCGGGTGGGAAATAAGCACTTGGATCTTTATAGCCCTGCTTTGCTTTCCACATGAGGTGGCAAAACTTGGGTCAGATTTTCCAAGGAAGAATGTAATGTGTACATTTTTATGCAAGATGTATTTATTTTATTTTTACTAAAACTTCTTATTTTTATTCTGTTCTATATTGTTAACATTTAATTTTTCTTCTTCTTCTTAGTCTGAATGAATACTTTGAAGTCTTATCCTTATGACTTTGATTTTGGTAGATTGTATTATTATTTCTGAATAAGAACTTTTTAATGAGAAAATAAATATTTTATGTTCACTTTTCAATGGCCCTATGTGTATGCCCTCTTGAGTGGTCGGATCGATTTGATTCATTTATGTTTGTAAGGTTTTGTAAGGTGTTGTTGATTTTGTTTTGTAAGGTTACGACATCTGATATATGAGCAGTTTTAAAGATTTTAATGAAACTTCCACTTTAACTAGGTTTAATTTTCTAGAAAAAGTAGGAAAAAAAGATTTGATGAAAAGTAGATTTTATTTTCACGTAACTCAAAAATTATACACTTTTAACGAATTATATATCGGTTAATTTGAGGAATGTTTAATTATCTAAAAAATAAATAAATATAAATTCTCTAAATCGGACCAGTGTTAGAAAAGTTCAGATACGTAACTTTGTGCTCATGTAATTTTGAACATTAAAAACATTAAATTTGCTTTTTAAATCATTTTCTCCCATTCTTTCTTTAAGTCACTTATTTACAGTTAGTGGCAATATTGTGATCTTTAAAAATTTCTAATATGAATTTTCTTCCGAAAAATAAGTTTTATAGTCCTCTGAGCCCAAATAATTACTGAAATCACGTATTTATGGCAGAGATATTCCTAGAATGTAACAGCAATTTTTTCAATTAACTCTACTTAACTGAAGAGCCACTTTTTTCCATTAATTCTTTCTGAATATTTTTTTTTAATAATTCTAAAATGACAAAACAATTTTAATTAAATGTAGTAGTATTTAATATCAACTAGGTTTTGTCCTGACAGATACTGTCTGACATGGATCAAATGTCGAATTTTCTTAGGTAAAAAGTATTTTGTAAATTTTTTTTTCTCCAAAATTAACGACCAATCACTATAAGTAGTAAGAAACAATGAATAATTATAAAATATGAAAGAATTCAATAATAAAATAAAGTGTTTAGGTGTTCCTCTGGTTGTCATGACAATTTTCTTACTTCTTGACCGTTTCCATTACAATCACAGTAAAATTAGTTTTTCGCATAACATGTAGGGTTGAGTTTTGGCATCATGATTTATAAAGAAGTTGCTGTTCTGAAACGAATAAGGATTAATTTCAATTGAGAAGTGGGGTTGTAAGTGAGAGTTAAACAAGGCAGATTTTTTGAAAATATCTTCTTCGTTGTTTAGGGTTTAAAGTTTATTATATAAATAGTTTTTGGTACAATACCTATGAAACCTGTTTTTATACCTTCTTTTCAATGATAGGTTACATCCGCGATTCCTCATTTTCCAATCGAAATACCATTGCCTTTATTACCTGTAATTAAATCTCCGGCATTCGTTAGTTTAAACGAATAAAACAAAAGGAACGAATCTCGATCGTTAAAAATAAAACAGCGTTCATTTCTGGCAGTTTAAATTTGCATACGGACAAAGAAGCCGGCAGCCGCGTTCGTGAACACTTGTCGTTCGAGTTCCTTGTTATAGATAGCGCTAATGAAACCCCCAATCAGGTTGTTATGATTGCTGGCCAAATTGAGAAAATTATATGTTTTTAGCTTGGGCGTATTGTAAAGATAATTTTTTATTCTTCCGTCCTGGGCTCCTTGCATGAATCGGGTATAAATTATTCTTTTACCGATGCGGGCGAGTCAGAAAATTATGGGTTACAATTATGGAATGGTATTATAGGACTTTTTGTTTTGGAACGTGATTTATAATACTGGTTCGTTACGAATGTCTTTGCTCAAGTTTAATAAAGTTTTCTTATCTCAGGAAAATAAAAGAAATATCTTGCTGCTTATGGCTGTGAAAAACATTATTATTTAAATTATTAAACTTCATAAATTCCTACATCCTACATACTTTCTCATGACCCATTCCTTTCTCATTGATAGATTATTCCAAGTAAACCACAATGGTTCCTATTCATCCTTCTTTTCTCAGTCCGCTGGTGTTCCTCAAGGTAGCATCATCGGTCACATTCTCTACACAGCCGACATCCCAACCAATCCTAACACTATCCTCTCCACTTACGCTGATGGCACATGTGTGCTTGCAGTCAATAATAACCCTTTAATTGCATCCTTAACTCCCTTATCCCATATCGTAACCCTCGAAGAATGGTGTGCCGTAATTGGAGGATCAAAATAAATCCCATCAAATCACCTTTACTGACTGTCCTACAGTATCATTTAATAATAGGGTTATTCATGATATTGTGTTGAGTGGAAAATGTTTTACCTTGTTAAATATTTAAGTAAAGGATTGTGAGCTGCCCTATTTAAAGTCATGTTAAATGATAAATGCATAAGAGCTCCTAGCGGATTTTCTGAGCAACTTGTTTAGTAACCTTTCCTTCTAAAACTTAATAAAAGAGGGAAATATTTCTCCATTTAACACACTTTAACATGTTAAACTAAAGATCATGAATACTCCTAATGTTGCTCTTACCCATGTAGAACAGATCCGCTACCTTGGACTACATCTGGACAAATGACTAACCTGAAATCCTCATACAAGACTGAAAAGACAGGAAATTTAACAATTTTGGCGCGTACCACATTTCTTTCATGGTTATTATATACATATAAATTATTTTTCATATTTGTTTGTAGCGTGTATCGTATTATAACAAAAAATATTTGAGATATATAGAAAGAAAGAACATTGATCACCTTCTGTATACTTGTAAAGATTTTTCAAAATACAACTTAGTTATAATCATTAAGATTATTTTTTTTAACCATCAAATTTGTGTTGATTTTTTTTTTAAATTTCTTTTTAATTTTTAAGTTGCTATTCTAAAAATAATTGTACATATATTTATATAAATCAATGAAAAATTGATTATCAATTCCAACTTGCATTCTCAAAAATGTCGTTTATATATTATATTAATCACTTATACATTTTTAAACTGATATTGTATGAAAATTACTTCTCCATTTGTTAAAATTAGTATTTTCATTCACTTTTGATTATTTAAAATAATTGTGTAAATAAGTAGACTAGCTTACAGCCGAAATTACTATAATAAATAAATCCCTTGGGGTGGTATAGGAAGAAGGGATAGTGATTACCTCCTGTCTCCTTGACAATCTCGATAAGGGCCATTCAGTTATAAATCCGCAGCTCCTTATAGCCATTATATCTCACCTTGCCACCTTCACATGACACCAATTTAGCCACTTTGGTCGTAATTGTGGCTTGTGTTGGGTTTCAATGGGTTCAGATAGTTATCCGCAGTGACCATTGAAGGCTAATTTAGTCACTTGTTCTCGTTTCGTCAGGGGCTTAGAAGTGTCTTGTTGCCACTATATTTCTGGATATTATCCTGTTAATTTGTTGTAAAAATGATTTTAAATTTAATAAAAATTATATAATATAATTATAGAAATAAAGTTGCTTAAAGTCATTGGAGTTGCAAACAGTTTATTAAGGTACAGGTAATTTATGTACTATTTAAAAATATGTCTGAGTTGTTAGGCTATAACAGATGCTGATTATAACTTATTATATTTATTTATATGGGAGAAGGTGACTCAGAGGCATTGTGCTACTAACTCCAAAGGCCCAGGTTCGAATCCAACTGTGGCAAATAATTATTTTTTGTTTTAGTGTGGGTTCACCCAGCCTCATCAAGTGAATTGAGTAATTACCCAATTGAAATCTGACATATAAGTGTGATTCTGACCAAATCACCTTGCATAACCGTAGGTCTAGTAATACTTACTGTACGGTTTTACCGACGTTTCGCCCCACTTTGTAGAGCTTCATCAGGGCTAAAAATATACAGAAACAACTAAAAATATTTTGACACGGTAGACTAATAAGATCGTTTGTATATTATTTTATTTTCTCTTATTTTTATATAATTTTAAACCTACCTTAATTTACGTTTTTGTATCTTATTATCCTACTATGTCAAAATATTTTTAGATGTTTTTGTATCTTTTTAGTCCTGATGAAGCTCTACAAAGTGGGGCTAAACGTCGGTAAATAAATAGTTTTTAACTGTTTTTGTTTCTATTGACCGCACTACCCTGACCATCTTCTTCATAATTTAAAAAAAAAAAAGATATTTTTGGAAGATTGCTGATTGACCGTGTGTATCAATGAATAGAATATGGTCCGGGTGCGGTCAAATAAAACTCAAATAGTAAATGGATGTACTATTTTTATTTGAGCCAGCGCTTCGCAGGGCTTCGTTAGGGCTAAAAACGAGACAAACACTTGACATAGTTACAAAAAAAAAAACTTTGTACTTTCTTTAATATGTCTTCTCTTCTTTTTTTATGTTACTATTACTTTTTCATTTATTTTTTATGACCTTTAATTTTTCTTATTAAATTTTACGTTTCATTGTATACCCCTGTTATTTTCCACTGATTTTTTTTTTTTTGTAATTATGTCAAGTGTTTGTATCTTTTTAGCCCTGACGAAGCCCTGCAACGTGGCGAAACGTTGGCTCCAATAAAAATAGTACATCCATTTACTATTTGAGTTTTATTTGACCGCACCCGGACCATATTCCATTCAAATATATTTTTGTTAGTTGTTAATGAAATAATTAAATAAATTGTTCAATGATTTATTTAAATATATGAGGAGTTTTCTATTAAAAGGTTGTTTTTTTTAACAATTATAAATTGTACAGCTAAAAATTATTAAGTTCATTCCAATATTTTATTTTTCTCTGTTGATGTAAGTGTTACAGATCAACATTTTCAATAACAATTTTATTTTTCTGCATGAATTTCTCCTGTCTTAATTTTTAAATAATAATTTTTCAAATGTGGATATATTAATAGAAAACTCTCCATATACTATTTTTATACAAAGTGGCAACTTGGTCTAAGACATTGCTCGTTTAGACGACTTAGTGCCTCTTCATGCAGTCATTATTATTAACCTATTCAGAAGGCCTTGCCTCCTATAACAAATGCAGAGCAAGATATTTTCTGTATAGTAAATTTATTCAGTTCTACGTCAGAATTAGACTATACTCTCATCAGTGGAGCGACGATCCATAACAAGACTAACGACATTCGTGTGCACTAGGATAACTCTTGGGCTAGTCAGTTGGTTATCTGTCCAATTTATCTTTAATTTAATTCTTGTTATAGAGTGAATAATAATTGACTATTTCGATGCTGAAGGGGCTGAAATACGGCCCATTGGATTTATGCACTGCTTTCCATCCATGCGGCTGTGAAGGGTTTATGTTGAATTCTCTTATTGTTTTATCTTATGAATATATGTTTTAATGAGCCATATAACAGTGTCTTTCGGACGTGAAATATCTTAAAGAGATGGAGAACTATTTAAAACAAGAAATACTGGGGAATTTCAAGGGAAAAAAATGAAAGTCATGGAATTTTAAAAGCCTAAGGGCCACAAGCGTAAATTTGCAATTGTTATGAATGAGAATCATTGTTATTGTAATATTAATAAATACGGAATTATAAATGTGTATGACATTTCGATGGTGTGTGCATCGATTTTTTGTGATAATAGAATATTGAATTTTTCAAGTTATATTATTTTCTGTGACACATATCTATGTTTGAAAAATTGCAAATAGATTTCCTATTGTCATAGATACAGCTCAGAAGTTTAAGAAATGGTAATGTAAAGTCTTACCGTTGGACTTGGTGTCATTAGATGAGGCAAGTACACTAACTTGTTGATGTTAGCAAATGTTCGCCACAAGTTACTAAGAATTTAAATTAGAAGAATTTTGGAGTTAAAGAGTTTCCCTACCCTCCTAATTCTATTAACTGTTCGATCCATCTTTTCTTTGTTTCTTGAGTAGATTAGAGTAGCATATTCGAGTTAAGAAGTTCAGTTTTTTTTTTATAAATGTATTGGAGAATATTTTGCAAGAAGCCTAAAAGAAACGTGTAATGATATGAAATTTAGAGAACCTAATTCTGGGAATCATATTGCTTTTGAAGACTGTTGATTTCGTCTGTTGGAGCGGAACTATTTTTCGGCTTATACAAATCAATTTTGGAACACAATTATTGGAAAATTTGTTTTTAAAAATCTCGGTTGCAAATTTATTTATGGACAAGTTGAGGATGGCAAATTAAAATCACCATTATAATTAAATCTCATCATTTTCCCTTTTAAAACCTTCTTTAGACAAATTCAAGAGTTTTATACGTTATTTTGCGATTTTACGTTTTTTCTAATTGCATTTCTTTATTGTTGAAATCTTTACATTAAATATTTCTGATTGTATTCCACATTTTTGTAAAAAATAAACACATATTTGTATACATATTTCTGCATTGTTGAAATTTTGTATACTAAATTTTTCTGTTTGTATTCCACATTTTTGTAAAAAATAAACACATATTTTGACCAAAATAATTTTTGATAAAAATTATTTTAATTTTATTTTTTCATAATAGTTAATGAGCAAATAATTTTAATTTCATACAAGTAGTTATATCCTATTATAACTATTTCAATAATCTGAACGTTTTCCAAAAAATAACCTGGAAAAGTTAGAGGATTCTATAAAAAAAGATGTTTGCTGATGTGTTGAATTCAGTGTTTGATATGACAGTTGGAGTAAGAAAAGAATGGAAATATCCTTTGTTTTTGACGTGTTTTGCTTAGCCTTGAACCTTTTCCTTGAGAAGCCATTGATCTCCACTGCGGAACTGTTTTAGACCTGGGGGTGCCAGACCGTCCGGCTCCTTAGGAAGTGACCCAATTCCGTTGTCAGGAGGCAGCAGTCTTGTCATCCGCCAATAGGAAATTATTATTGACTCTCAATTCTAATCTTTCAGGGTTTTATAGTCATAATTGAATGGGACACGATGATAATTGTGGCAATATTCTCGATTTCTAAAAAAAATATTTAGTCCTCAAAAAATAAACTAAAACTCGCTTGTGGCCCGTTATGATGTTTGACATAAATCATCAAGGCTGCTGTGCATCGACCTTTACTGGAACTTCTGGATCTTGTCGCCAGGAGCGCCACTGCCTTGAATCAAAACCAGTTTTGCTCAGATGTATCCCATTCAGAATTTTATCATTAAATTTTATTTAATTAGCCAATAAAAACAATTATAATTTTAGCGTTATATTTTTATACGGATTGGGTAATCTTAATACAGTTATAAAATTGAATTTGAGCATAAGCTGGAATTTATTTTAGAATAATTAGAGTAGTCCTATTTATTTCTTTTATAATATCGGGTAGTTTTATCATAATTTAAACATAACTTTATAATGATATGTATCAGTAATTAGCAAAATGGTCGCCATTGACGAGATTTCAGAGCTAACTATGAATCAAAGTGACTAAATTTCATACTCCGAACTCGTTCGTTTGGTGTAAGTGAGATGTTAAACCCCATTTAACATTAGCCAAGAACTTTCATTCCGATACATTGGTTGTTGTTGTTGAGTTTCTTTAGTCATGATTTATTTATTACTTTTAGCTTTATTAATTTATAAAAAGATAGTCTAAATGTTTTTCTCATAAAGTTTAGTAAAAACAATTAGCATTTTATGGCTTTGACGGGACAGAGTGTCTTATGTGAGTTACTCGCACTCCCAGATCTTCATAGAGCAGCGCTAGTTGTTTTCTCCCTTTTATAGCATCACATGTTGAAAGTGTTAATTCCTCATGCTTGATACTGCAACTTGATTTTGTTTTAGACATTCGTATTATTTTTGCCTGTTCCAATTTCTGAGAACGTCTCTACGGTTCTTTCTACACCCCCGCCTAGATATTCTTTTCATCCCCTAACTCCTCTCATTGTTATATCCAGTGTTTATTGGAAAACCATGTGACTGAAAGACAACTGTTATTGATCATCATCTGGAAAACAGTAGTCGGAAAGAATCGAGGAAAATACAGGAGGCAAGTTGCCTATAGTAGTCTAAGCTGTATATATTATGTCATAAAAGTTTGTCTTACTCTTCCTTAAAGTGGTATTCTGTAACCGTTGAACACGCCCTTCGATGACCATTTTCCTCATTCAGTTTTCGAAATGTGTATGTTGATTGATTATAAATGAAGAGCGTTTATAGTATGGGCTTATTATTGTCCACTATTCTATGTTAGAACTCTTGGACTTGGACGATTATTGACGTTATTTTTCTCCTATTTTACAATTAATTTTTTACCTTGGGACATCCAGTAGTACACATCTAATTCGCTAAACTTACAATAATTGATTTCTAGTTTTAAAAAAAAAAATCACTGAATATAGATTCAAATATGGCTGGGTAAAAGAAGGGCCAATGTCCAAATATACCATTATTAATTTTTGTATCTATAATGTTAGTTGTTTTTTTCTTTTCTAATTATTCTGTAATTATTTATATTCATTGTGGTTGTTTTTATCCCTGATGAAGGCTTGAAATTCTAATTATTAATTTTTTACATATTCGTGTTCTCACCGCACCCTCAATCATCTTCTAATATCTATAATCCGCGGTTAACTATCTACTCATCTTGCATATGCGTCCAAATATAACAATATTATGTTTATAGTATTTGTTAATTCGAGAAGATAGGATTAATAAATTAAATTAAGGCTAATGATGTAAACTTACTACTGATATTAAGCTAGGCCAATGTCAAATTTACACTAAAATTAAACTCTGCCAATGTGCAATGAACCCTTTTTTTTTCGTCAGAATGAATATAATGGATATTGGTCCTTCTTTTACCATGGTGCAGATATAATTGATGGCTTTTGAAAAATGGAAATAGTAAAATGTTACATATTTGTGACGACGGTGGTGTCACAATGAAGGTGAACTAATGTTATATTACTATAACAGGTTATATCGCTATCTATATATAAACCAATTGTTTTTAACTTAAAAATAGAATTCACCTAAGGACGTGAATATTGCCATAATACTGACGGCACTGTATGGTGTGATCAAAATTATCCATTTATCATCACTGACAAATAACAAAAAAAAATGTGAGATAAATAAGAAATTTCTGCTCTGCTTATAGTTGCAGATTGATGTTTAATCATTTTATCGTTTTGTTGGCTAATTTTTTGGACGTCATTCCTTGATTAAATCAGTTCGATCTGTTTATCTTTTATGTTAGTTAAAAAGTTATTAATCAAATAGTTTAATAGGAAAAAAAAGTCAATATAAAGATTAAATCGATTTAAATTATAATTCATAAATTAAATAAAAATAAAACAATTTTAATTATGATAGAATGGGTTGTTATTACTTCACTTCAAACTTCTTAAAGAGTTCCCAACGTTTTGCCTGACAAGCCATCCTTAAGTAGAAAACCATTATGTTATGAGTGTGCTGTGTTGTTATAATAAACTTATAAATAATCTGAAATAATAAAAAAAATATTTATTATTCAATTATAAAATTACTTATAATATATATAGTCATATTATGTTATCTTATGTTTGTAGACCACTCACGTTTGTAGTGAGGTATTAACTGCCAGGTTTAACTTAATTCATATAGTTGCCTTCAATTTAGTTCAACTAATAAATGAAATAGATTATTTTTTTAAAAAATTAAATAAATACGGTTTGTAGAGGTTTCGTTGCATGTATATTTGTTTACACCTACATTTGGACTCCAGCGTCCCGATTTGAATGAACCAAACTGAAATTTGGTTTGATGAAGTATTTTTTAGGCCTTAAACGTGAGGAGTGGATTAAGGGCTCAAGGTTGTTCTTATACTATGAAGTTATCAACTTCCATAACTCATCCGGCCTGGGGCGTTGACTTCTTTCATTGAGTGGCGGTCCCACAGAATAAAAATGTTGACCCCAACTATGGTTAGGCAGTATAGGACTCCTATGGGAGTCATAGCCGAAAAAAAAAATTCCATAACTCAGAAATCAGTTCAACCCTTGGACAGAATTAGCACTGTTGTATAATGTTTATCAAATGTAGTAATTTTGTTTGATAAGCTAATTAGACAATTACGCTATATTGTTTTCTATCAATAAAATCTAACGGCTTTTTAATTATTAAGTAATAGGAAAAAATGAATTAAACAATCATAATCATTAATTTTTATTTTCTAATTTTTTTTAACATTTAAATTTTTAAACATAACATAAGATATATAGGAAGATGGTCAGGGTTGCGGTCACAAGTGATCACTGACCATCTTCCTATATATCAATTTTTACGGTCAACTATATATACATATATACAATAACATAAGATAATTTAGAGTTCCATAAGTTAAGTATTATTTCAAAATTTGTAAAAAGTGTGTTATACTGATAAATGTACTTTATGAAGTTTTTATATTGTAATAAATTTACGGTCAAGAAAGGTACAAAAAAAAAAAATAAAAACAAAAAAAAAACTATGAGTAACCAACGTTTCACCGCACTTAGCAGGGCCAACCTGATGATTTCATTCATCTTCTGAGGTTACTAATAAATAGTTTTTTTTTTGTTTATTTTTTCCATTTCTTGACCACCACCAGGACTATTTTCCTGTAGTTTATGGTTTTCATTTTAATATTTATTCATAGTTTTTTAAATAACTCAAAGTTCATTCTTCTATACTACATGCTTTGTGAAAGTTCATTTGAGTGGGTTAGAATTTTCTATTTCAAAAAGAACACCTGCTTTTATGTTTATGTAAACACAAAGCAGGTGCAAGTTTTAAAAACAACTTAATAAATAATAAATTCAAGGTTATGGTGAATGTTCTATTTCAGTTTCACCTACTGAATTAATAAATTCACTTATAACATTTACAAAACTGGTTGTCTCTTTGGAAAATGCGATAACATCTCGCTTTACGTGTATCACTATTTATTTGAATATGTATCACTACGTTAAAAACAGCATCTACATATTTTCCATACTATGGTGCAGATCCCATAATCGCTAGGAGGTGAATGGTGGAGTATTTAGATTAGATTGGCTATAGGTGTGTCTTAATTCATCGACCATCGCTGTAAGGACGGTTTTCGGGCACAAATCAAAGAGAGTTTTGAGGAAAGTGCAAGTGAGGCATGCATACAAGCGCTTGTGGTTTGTTAGTATTATTTTAGAACCAACAGCAAATAAAACTAAATTTGTCCTTTTCGTCTTTTAAATGATCGAAGAACCCTCAACCATCGGAGTTAATAATTAACTTTTGTTTCCGGTTTTTTATTTTATGATTCTATAAATCAAATGAATCGGTTTGCTTTATAATAGACATAGGAGTAATATATACACATGAAAACATTATATGTCTGGGTAATTAATGTTACAAGTTTCAAGTACAAATTCTTCAACCAAAGTTCAATTTAAAAGTTATCTTTTAATAACCACAGCTGTTATGGCCTCGAGTCAGCTGTGTGGGGTAAGTGGGTCTATTTTAATTTTTATTATTATTTATTTTTTTTATGAACCTCTTACTTATCATTTCTGACTTACGGAGAGAGGGTGGAGGAGGTGGACCTATTCTAAAAGCCTAGCTCAGTAATGGAAAGTAGTACGAAATTGAAAAATGTTGGGGATAATACAGTAACTTTTTTGGTTATATTCTACCTAGCAAAAGTGCCAATTAATATAATCGATTTTACACTTTTTTTTAGTATTTTCTCTCGAAGGACTCTAACGATTTTTATTAACTTTGTTTAAAGTATTGTATAATTAAGTGTTTTTTTAATATGAGCTCTTATACCTAAATCGATAACTAACTAAAGGAGAAAATAAATGATTTCGTGTTTCCATGGTTGTTATGACAATAGTCTGATTTTACTTTCACTTACTGTACATATTGCCATCATAGTTGTTTACATCGGGACCTGCTCGTGCTATACTGCAGGTGTCCTGAGTGTATTTTATGATTATAATTAATATGTTATTAGTGTGGAAAAGGGGGCCTGAAAATTGTGAGACTTTTCATCCAAATGAACATGCATATATTTTCCTTTTATTTCATGAGTGTTAATCCCTGGAGGAGCAATAATGGTTAATGTGTTAGTCTAAATTATTTATCTATAATAATATAAAAACACAGCATTGGGGTCTCATGGATTCTATGGGCTTATCTAAGTGACTGTTGGAAGTTTCGCTGTCGCTATCACTTTCACGTCCTATGGCCGCTTCCCTCGTCCAGGTGTGCGGTGGGCGAAACGGTGAAGACCATGAATATTCGCCTGGTGTCTGAAGAGACGTCTTTTCTCTTCAGTGGCTGGGCAGCGTGTCCTGGGGTAGGCCAGGTCCTAGCTTGCATGGTGCTTAGGCTGGGGCGGCATTGCAGTCGCAGCGTCTTCGGGGTCTTCCGGTGTTCACGGTAAGGGTTAACGGGGGCATCAGAAAATTAGACCTCGACCTCGACTTTATATAAAACAAAAAAATCGGATTACTTAAATCCGACAATAGTAGTGTACATCATGGTTAAAATAGAAATAGCTGCTTTAAAACATTTTTATCTCAACTTAAAGTGGTAATTGAAATATGTGCGATGCGCGCACCTCTCCAGACCTTTATATTATTGTCCCCCTTTTCCGAGCTCGGCGGACAATAACATTCCGATTCTCATATTTACTGATCTTACTGTTGCCTATGTCGGTTGTTTTGGAGCTTATATGCCGTTGAATGAATATTATTGAATATAGTTATTGCAATCTATAAATTGGCTGTTTCATCTGAGCGGAAATAGTAATCTGAATGCTAGATTGGTTGGCTGCACTATTGGAGCGTAGTACTCCAGGTCCTCACTAAACTAATCAATATAAGAGCAATTTGGAACAGATTGCCGCCTTTGGACCCTCGAGACCGGCTGGCCAATTCGAGTCCGCACTGGGCTCCAGATACCAGCTGTTAAATATGATTTCTCTGGCCAATTTGGGGAGGGATTAGCATAGGGACGGTGCCTTCTATATTGCTACTATAGTCGCTTCCATTATCGGCCCAGATTTAATAACTGCGTAATCTTACCCTTCAAGAGCGTTTAATTCGGTTTGTGAAGGGGATCGGGGGGATATTTTAGTATGCTCGGCTAGTTTTAGGGGTGTCTTGTAAAAAATGATTGCTAATTAAATGAACAATACAGGTTCATCTGAATACTGAATGAGGGGCTTCATGTCAATCATGGATCACATTCATGGCATTACGAAATATTAATTTTTCATTGAACACCTGCTATTTCAATTCAGATGGGATATAACTTAATTAATATCTATCTCAAATTGTCAAGAAAGAAAACATACAGTGAATGTAAACATGTTTGATATGTCCCGACCTTTTAAACCTAAGCGACAGAGCTCTATTCAGAGTGACGAGCCTATTAATCAGAAATAAATGTTATTTACTAGAAAGGTTAAAAAAACTGAAATAAGTTAGAAAATACTGAGTTGACCATCCTGAAATTGACATGATTCTTCCACCAATGAGGTCGTGGTAGCCGCGTGTGTCGAAGCGCCACATAGTTAAGGTTAAGTCTGCAGTGAAGCCAGTTCGATTATGAACTTGGCGCGTTATCTTTTATTTTATACTTGTTCTACTGTATTTAGAATAGGTGGGTTAATTTCTGGTTTTAAGGTCCTCCGAAATTCCTAAGTAAGAAGAACCATCTTTTAATGGCAGAAAAATTAGTAATTGGAATTTCAGTGTTTTAAACCTTGTAAATTTACCAATTATGGTTGTTTTGTTACTTTCACTAATTTTACCGCTATAACTAGAATCATATTGATGTATTTATCTTATTAGAACCTTCTTGTGAAAAAAAATGCCTCGAGCCTGTCAAAATTGTAACCATTAATTACTTTATTAATTAAAATTACTAACCAATTAATGTTAAAATAGTTGCTATGAGAACATGCTCGGTGGTCATTGTGGTCTACAAAGATACACAAATAAATAAAACTTATTTACTTATACTGACGTTTATTTATTTTTTTATATCACTTTAGACTGAACTAGAATAAAATAATTCATTAATTTATTTTTAAGTAATATATTAGATAAATTATTTTTAGAATGCTTGTACTAGCTATATACTGTGTTTCTGAATTGACTAAACGTTAAGTAAGAATATATTTAATGCTGTTTATGAAAGCTTTCTTCTGAAATTTACCAATACACAGTTTACAAATAGATACTAGTTTTTAAAAAAAATTTTTTTTAGAACATTATATATACTTCACCTCTTGAAATAATCCGCCTTTGATTCGTAATGCTTCAGTTTAGCTTGTGAAATATTTCCCTCGCTTTCTAGGTGTGTTCTCTATCTAAGTGAACGAATTAAAAATAGATGCAATAATTTTTCAAAAATTAATTCCGTACTTTTGGCGCTCTATTTTATAATTTACAAGATTTATAGATAAAGAAGCTTAAATATATTTTTATTTTCGAAAACCTGGTAAATATTTGTTGTTTTTCACTTGTTTAAATTTATTTGTAACAATACATATTATAATAATAAATACGCTAACAACACAATAACAATACTAAATTGCTCAATTTGTTGAGTTCGGGTGACTCGTTCTGAAAATTATTTCATTTAGTACCTGTCATGAGTATGGAAGTTTAAGTATGATTCCCTCTTTACTCTTATTCTTTCCCCCTACTTCTTCCTTTTTTTCCCTTTTGCAGTGAATAACAAAATTTGATATTAAATAATAAGATGATATTAAATAATCCCTCCCCCAACTCAAACGTAACTCTCCCCTCCGGGTCCGCTTAATAAAGACAGGCAATCTCATCATCGGCTGAAATTGCACTTCTGACGAGCACGGGTTTACTGCTTTGGGGTAAAATTCATCTGAAGGGTGGGCGGTGTGATTTCGTTTTTTTGTGTATTTTTTGTATTATTGTATTTCTTCTAATCCGAGTTGTTGAGGCTTAGTTGAAACATGGATTTCATTTGTGGATTATCACCCTGATGTGTTAGTCTAAGAATCCTGGAAGAGAAAAAAAAAGTCATTTCACCTTAATTTTCTACTTTAGTGAAATCTACATTCAGTTAAGAGTCAAAATGTATGATTCACCAACCATGGTAAGGAAGAATAAAAAGAGCTACTGTTCCAGAAGATAAAAAAAAATTTAACTTATACAATTAAAGATAAGAATGGACGTTATTTTCTATTAGAAAAGGACTCAATTTTTCCTAGATTGTACAAGGAATACAGTAAATATCATGAAAAAGTTAATATCTATGTGTTTAAATAGGATGCCCTCTGAAGTTTATTTTATTTGAGAAAAGCTTTAAATTTTCGCTCATTTTTCATCCGGAACTCCATACGTAATAACACTTCACAGCTCGTTATTTATATCTAGGATAAATATTCTAAGCTCTAATAGAAATTTTACGTTTAATTGTTAGATTTTTCTTAAATATACAGATACAATTTTTCTTAAATCAAAATATTTTTTAATATTTAAGTCTGCAGTGAAGCCGGTTCGATTATGACCTAAGCGCGTTATCTTTTATTGTATGCTTGTTCTACTGTATTTAGAATAGGTGGGTTAATTTCTGGTTTTAAAGTCCTCTGAAATTCCTAAGTAAGAAAAACTTGGAATGGCAGAAAAATTAGTAATTAAAATTTAAGTGTTTTAAACCTTGTAAATTTACCAATTAAGGTTGTTTTGTTACTTTCAATAATTGTACCGCTATTGTGGTCTACAATAATACACAAATAAATAAAACATATTTACTTATACCGGCGTTTATTTATTTTTTCTATCACTGTAGGCGGCATCTTTGCCCAAGACACCTTGATGAAGGTTTGAAATCCAGGTCGGAACGTTAGCATAAATAAATAAATTTGTCTATTTGTATATCTTTGCTGACCGCAACCATGACCACGTCCTCCTCAAATCAATGTTATAACGATTACAAATACATCTCACATCAACAGCTTAAATGACAGTATGGTGAAAGTATATTACTCCAAAGCAGAAGTTAAAAAAAAATTTAACTTATACAATTAAAAATAAGAATGGACGTTATTTTCTAATAGAAAAGGGCTCAATTTTACCTAGATTGTACAAGGGATACAGTAAATATTATGAAAAAGTTAATATCTAGGTGTTTAAATAGCACGGCCTCTGAAGTTCATTTTATTTGAGAAAAGCTTTAAATTTTCGCTCATTTTTCATCCGGAACTCTATACGTAAAAACACTTCACAGCACGTTAGTTATATCTAGGGTAAATATTCTAAGCTCTAATAGAAATGTTTACGTTTAATTGTTCTCCAGATTCAATTTTTCTTAAATCAAAATATTTTTTTTCCAACAACGAGGAATAAACATAAATAAATAAATTTATTAATAACATGGAAACTGCCAATCCTACTTTAAGTCGTTTATTGGAGGAGAAGTTTCTGTAATATTTGTCAAAATATTATTCATTACTTGGATTTATTTTATTTTTAATTTTGTTCATTATTGAACACAACCAGTTCTATTTTGGCTTATGTTTTAGCAAATTTACTCTACTTTACATGTTTTAAGGAGCAGGGTGTTACAGAGTACAAATACCAAGGACCTGAGTTTGAATTCGGCTGTAACAGCTAATTATATATTCTATACTGTAACCATTAGTAAACCCTGTGGGTTCTGAAGCCCTCCTGGGGTCCTTCCACTCAGGCTCATAAAAGTTATAGGTACCCACTTTTATTGGGGAAAAATTTAACCGTTGGTCTAAATACAGTGCTTTCATACAAGTACTGAACCCTTGACCCTTCATTTGTTGTGTTGGTTCATATTATTATTATTATTTATTTAATGATTAATTTATTGTTTTCTAGTGTTGTAGGTAGTTATGGAGCTCAGATTGAAAAATTAATTTTGTTTAACATATTAAAAAAACGTCATTTTTTATTCTCTTACAAAAGTTTTCATCAAAGTAATCGATTATTGTGGTAAAATAACTTCTTTTTCTCCTAGGGCTCTTCTGCCGGTTTGTAAGGTTGGGATGATGAAGATCAGGTTCTCATAATTTATTTATACTTATAGGGTGCTGTTGTACTCTCCTTGCAGCCAATGAACCACTTCTCCTTTAATTTATTAAGTTTAATAAATCTCCAGTGGAAGACCTCCCACTTGGATGAGGAGGAAGAACTTCCAAACAAATTGCTCCAATTCAGCGGCACCTCCTCCTATTTATACGACGGTGACTCAGGAGCGGCTGTGTTTGACATGGGGAGGGGGGGGGCGAGTTTAAGCAAAAAATCTTTGGAGGGGGCCGTTATTTTTTATCTCGCCCGTCCCGAAGCCAATGGACCAGAGCTAGTTGACGCTTATGAACCTCACTTGTCAGCTTAATATCTATTTGTATAGGCTCCTGAGTCTCTTAGTCATCTTAGGGGGTTCAGTGGTGATTTTTCAAATCTACGTTTCTTCCAGGGGTAATGAAGTGGTTAGCTACCTTCAGGTTTAGTAATTGGAAGGGGATGGATGTATTATTTATTTATGAGAGAAAACTCAAGAAGAAAAGTAAAATAAAAAAAATAATTGGAAGACTATTAGTTGACAGTATGTGATGTGTAGAAAGATGTTTTGGGAGGCGGTCAGAAGAGGTACATAGAATAGCAGAATAATGTTTATGAGTAACCTACGTTTAGCTCCACTTTGTAAGGCTCCATCAATGCTAAGTAAAAACGAGATACATACATTTAAAATTATAATGTAAAGTATCCTGACTATAGTCCCCCATCATAAAAGAACAGCCAAGTCTATTCACATAAATTTTTAATTGAATCCTGTAAACTAGAAAGTTGATATAGATTGCTTTTTCCTTACAGGCATGTATATATTATTAATTTTTATTTATTTATTTGTTCTTTCCTCTTACTCTTTCTTCCAGTATTACTGCATATTTGGATTATTGTCATCACTTATTATTGTTTTATCTCTCATTTTTCCATCTCCGTTGTATGATGTATCTAGCCGCGGGGTAAGGCTCGTGGCTATGAACTCCAAGGACCCGAATTGGGTCCACCCAGCCTCCTAAATTGGGTAAAAATCTGGAGGTCGAGTGTGATTCTGACCAAATCACCTCCTTGCATAACCGTTGGTCTAGTAACAGTACTCCCTTACAAAGTACTGAACCCCTGACCCGTCATGTGTTGTAGCGGTACAGATTTAATTAATTTTGTTAACATTTTAAAATTTTAAAAATTTTTTAAAATGTTAAAATTTTATTTTGAAACATGAATGTGGAGGTTGAGGTTTCGAGGTTCATAACCAGAGTTATATTATGTGAAATTAGATGCATACCTTTGGTATTTCCCATTACCATCTAATATCTAAGATCTGAAGGTTGTTTTGGGTTGCACATTTTAAATAACTAATTTAAGATCCAATTGAGTGGGGACTAACTATATTTTATTATATATTTATACCTATATATTTTATTATACAAATAATCTGAGCTAATATTATTCCATTTGGGCCTTAATCGGAATTCATTTTCTTGACAAAAAATAATAGTGTTCATCCGATGGTTTTTAATCATCCTATGGGGCCAAATTTAAGTTGGCATGTATAGTTAATTTTTTAGAAATATTTTTTGGTGTTAAACATGATCCCTACTATGAAAATCTTTTCTTTGATTATTTCAAAATGCCACAAACCTGTATATGGGTTCACAAAATTACAATAGACACGTTGTATTGAATAGATATGTTATAATTTGCTAATGTTTGTGGTTTAAGGTCAGTTATTGACATTTTCCAAATCCGTTTATTTTTCTTTGTTTCAAGTAATACCCCCCTTCTTCAAATTATCTTAATGATGGATGGTTCAGTATATCTTCAGGAGGGAGACGTTTATCCCAAAAGGGTCGGGTAAAGAAGCATCAGATTACTAACGCCAGGTGTTCGTCCCAACCTGCTGAGGGATCGGGTAATCTCTAATTGAGCCGTTCCAGAAGGTACAGTCGGAAAGTCGATAACTGAGCTATTAAATTCAAAATTAATAATTTGAAGTACTATTATTTTGTTCGTGATCATGAAGCATATTGAGTGAATATTATATTAAAAAACAATATTAAATAAATTTGTTAGAGTATAAATTACTAACAGAAATAATTATATCAATCTCTGATGATGATCAAGGTTTGGAAGAAGCTGGACAAGGCTTATGAAAATATTTATTTATTTAACTAAGTTGAATAAGTAATGAATAGATTAAGATGAATAAGAAATGGATAAGATAGAATGATAGGATTAATGAATATATTAGGAACTACAAACATTTCATTTCGATCTCCAATAATAGGTGATTTCGTTGGTTTACAAGTGAAATAAAGTCGAAAATTGAAGTTTTGAGATATTTTATGATACTTTTTTTTTTTTTTTTATGGACATATTAACTTTACTTTTTATAAAGATATTTTTTTGATATTGATAAATCCTAGTTTATATTTTAGACTGGAAAAACAATATAAATCAAAACTAGGAAACCTTGATGTGTTTCACTTGTAAGCTGGCAATTTAATGTGTGCGTCTTATGTATGTAAATGTATCCTTTAATATAAGAGGAATAAGAGTATTGAAATAAATACAAAACAAATAAAAATACAAGTATATCATGTTATTATTATTAAGATGAATTATTATTTATAGACTAGTAAGAGATTTGATGCGGAAGTCCAGTGTATTTAGACTAAGTTTTTCTACTACAAACAAATGAGCTTCCATGATATTTGCCTAAATAAAATCACAAGTATTTATTAATTTTTTTTTAATGTTGTGAAAAATTTATCTCGAGAAATATGGTTCACATTTAAGTTCAGTAAATGAAAATTTGTTGTTAAATTAATTAATTTTAATCAAGGTAATTCACACCGCTTTACAATTTCTGGCGCTTTTTAAATATTGCTCGATTTAACTATCTTAAAGTCTCCTCTTCCCATTTTTAGCAAATATTTAAAAGTGATATTGGACCGTCACTTCTTGGGGTTCTTAGTGGGGCGGGTCCGGCTGGGAAGGATTGCCTTGATCTTTTCCACGATATTTGCCAAAATAAAACGACAAAGCATTGATTTCTTAAATTTAGTCAGGCTAAAAATACTTTCCAATATTTTTAGCCAAACTTTATTTGAAATATTTTATTTCGCTTAAAATATCAATCAACCAATTATCAATTTCTTATTATTTAGAAACAAAACATTTTTTTCTTGTTTAAAAACTATAAAATAAAGAGCTCTAAAATGGTTCAAATGCAATCTATGTGGTTCATAAAGATTATCTTTTTAATTAAAGCAGTTTTAGAAATGATTTTTTTTCTTTTTAAATACTTGTTTCAGCGATTACTTAAGTTAGAAATTTATTAAAAATTCGAATTATTTTGTTTTAAAGATCTACTGAAATAAAATTATGTTTTACCTAATTAGAAGAAACAATTATTGGCAAAAAAAGGTATTGGGCAAGAGGAATATAAATTCTTAAGAACCAACTGACAAAAAAATCTTTAATCCGCAAATAAAAAAGATCCTACTAATTGGCTCGAACTTGTCGAAGCGATAAATGAATCCTCGGGAAGGAAACAGTTTCATAAGTCTTTAATTACACCTTTTTTCCTCCCCCTGTTTTTCTCCATCCCACAACTTTTCACCAAAGGTGTTTCTGAAGGCGACGAAAAAGAAGAAAAAAAGTAAATTCCTACAAAAAAAAAAAGCGGGAACCTTTTGATTGGATAAGTTTTTTAATTTGTTAGCTACGTAACAAGGGGATCCTAATCAGCGTGGGGGAGGAGAGGACAACTGAACAAACACAGATCGCGGGCCCGTATCGATCTCCTTTTGTTGATATTATGACTAATATCCTTTTGTTAAAGTTACTCCATTTATTTTAGGTTTCGGCTCTTGATTAATATTTGGTATTTATGTTTTTACAGTCGAATAAAAATAATTTATTGTTTCGGTCATGATACTCATGCCAAACATTTTGTTGAAAGCCGATTCCGGGGACAACGTTATTGGAAAATGTACCTTGTTTTTATTCCTGATAATCCATCAGGGAAGGGTAGATTTTTTCTGTTAAGGTATTGGAAAAATATTAACCAAACTGTTTACGAATAATGGATATTTATTTTGAAAATTATTATTTTCATATTCACCCTGTACATTACTGGGTGTTCAGAAACGATATTATGCGAATTAAAAGTATATTAATGTACAAAAATTGTGTATATTAAAAACAAAAGATCCGGAAAAATAATTTATTTATTAACTAGTGTAGTGAAAATAACCCTGCCAAGTATCCATTATTCAGAAACGCTTACTTTAATCAGAACATCATAAAATAAAAATATAGGGATATAATTGGACATTAGGTCGCGTGTAGCAATGGAGGTAGATGAGGACTCTCCTTATTTTTTAAATGAATAAAGATTTGTTTTACGTAAGAATTATATAAATGTGAGATAATTTAGGTTGAACATATTGGAATAAGTAGTGAGGGATACTATGTATTATAAATAAGTTAAATGGAGACATTGTTATGTTATTATTGCAATTACACTATAGCTCAAAACAAACTGTTACTGAAACTATATAAGATTACTTGTATTGTTTACTAGTTCATCTTAGATTTACTCTTAAACACAGTTTAACTTGTTTGGAGCAACGGATGGTTATTGATTTTGTTAATTATTTCCAGAGTGATGTGGCTCAGTGGTAAGGCACTGGGCTACCAACTACAAGGATCCGGGCTCAAAAATTATTTACTCTACTAATCTAACCGTGAGTCAACACTGTGGGTTCGAAAGCCCTCCGGGGTCCACTCATTCTCATAAAGTGAGTACCTTTAATTGGGGAAAAACTGATGGTGAAGCGTAATTCAAACCAATTCACCTCCTTGCCCAACCGTTAGTCTAGTAACTTCCTTACTAAGTACTGCACCACTGACCCTTTATGGGTTGTAGCGGTACAGATTTGTTTATTATTTATTTATTGCAACTGTATAAAAACAAATACAATAAGGAAATGTGATAAATGTTTCAGAACGCATGATAATTATGGGAAGGAACCACCCAATGGTTGTACTTCAAATCATTGTTTGAACTTAGAAGATCCCGTGGCCATCTTCTTTTCAGACGCCGTGGAGGATTAGCTGGGATTATTAAAGATTAAGGATTCTGGAATGAAAGGTGGTATATCTATTTCGGTCCAAATCTACAGGAATAAGATGTTGAGGTCTTTATAGATCAGTTTATTTGTGACATGAAAAGGAGCATCAAGGATTTTAATGGGTTTTCGGATTGTAAGGATTGGATATGGGAGGACTTTGGTTGTTTAGTGGAGCTTCAAAGCTCAATTCCGGCTGACCAAATTGGTTTGATTCTTATAATGTATAAGAGTGTTTTTTTTTTTTTGTAGTAAGTAGGAAATTTGTTGGTCAGATAATTGTAGTAATCGACAGCTATGGGAAGTTTCCTATCGTTTCTGTCTGATAAGTGGGGATTCCAAGTAAGTTTCTCTTGTCAAGATGGAGTCCTAAGTAGCGAATCTGTTCAACAGGCTTCAGTGGGATATTAATCAAAAAGATACAATATGGCAGAAGAGTAGAGGTTTACGACGGAGAGTAAAGGCGATTCCTTAGGATTTATTTTGATTTATGACATCATTCTTCAATGAATGTTATGTGCGACTGCAGAGATTGTTGTGCAGTAGTAGGGTCATTGATTTTAAATGAGATTTCATAAATCACTGTTTAAACTGTATTTGTGAAACTAAACCTTCTTAAGCACTCACTACAGGACAATAATATTAAGATGGATAATTGTATGTAATCAGATACAAATTAATTATTTTCTGTAATTTATTTATTTTTATTTTTTCAAAGGAAAAGTTAGAAGCAAGAATCGCTGAATTAGAAGCACAATTAGAAGAAGAGAAAAAATCAACACTGAAAGAAAGGAGGAACACGGCAAGGTTCCAGGCCCTCATCGAAGATGTGAGTAACATTTCACAATCCTGTTTTTTATAGCTTTTACTTGCATCTTATGTCTATTTTTTAAAAACAAATAAATAAATATATTTATAATTTATAAAACAAAAGTTGCGTATTATAAATATATAAATAAAAGGTGAATTATTGTAACAAATATTGTTCAAAAATAATATTTTTCTTTTTTTCTATAATTAACAACCCCAAAAATAAAATTACTTGTCAAAATTATTATTAACAAGATATAATGTAGTAAAGGTCAAAGAAGGTATGAATTATGCGGGTTTTTCCTCTTGGGAATCTGTCATAAGTTATTATATATGTGAATACTATAATAACTACAATCGTGAGTGGCATAAAAAATAATAGGTTTTTTTTATGAATTAATGATATAAAATATTTAATAGTACATAATTATGACATTTTCTATAAAAAAAAAAAATTATATCAGAAGGAAAGTCCTGACCAATTCCATCAGCAGCGAATGTTTTAAAATAATTCTAGGATTACAAACACACAAAATCTGTGAGTGACACTCGTCAATCACATTACTATTCTTCAAAGTATTAATGGTATGACTACTGCAGGATTAGAAGAATAGCTTGAAAAAATTTGGTCTCTAGTAACATCAAAATATTTTAAACTTGAGTAACATAATAGCACTCTACTTCATTTGTAATTTAAATTTCTTACTAAAATCCGTAATCAATTGAGCTTTGTTTTTATTAGCCTTCATGGGGATGTTTAGCTGTTTGAATGGAGTATTTTAACATTGTACACACGTTTAGACTATAGTTGATCACAAATTAATAAATTTAACTTAGAAAAACACAATGAATCAATGAACTTTGAACAGTACAAGATCATAAAACAACATCTACATAAATGACTATAATATTCATTCTATAAAATAATCAGAGTAAACAATTTGTTAGTAATAATTAAGAGTAAACATAATATTACTCAGTAGCAGGAAGTGATTCACCCGTTTTTCTTAAAATTTAAACTTATGACAACCCCTGATTCAGCTATTTTTTTTTCTTGTTTTCATAAATAATTTAGTTCACGAACACTGTAATAATAAAAAAACTAAAAAATATACAAACAACTAAAATAATGTAATAAAGTAACAGAATAGATAACGTGAAATAAAAGTAAACTAAAGTGTGGCTAAAAATGATTTAAACTATCTGAAAGTTTCTATAAAAATGAACAAATAAAATAAAAATAAGATGTACAATGAAAGGTGTAAGTAAACTATAGTTAAAAAAAAGTATTAGAGAATTAATGAAAATGAAAATAATAACAAATAAAAAGTAGATAAAAGAGAAATATAAAAATACAGTACACGCTAAAAGGTGGAAAATAAGAATAAAATAAAGGTCAAGAAAAAAGAAAAATAATGACCAAAATAGAACAACCATTTTTTCAGAACTAGGAAAACCTAAAGAATGAGCTTGAGGCGGGTGTAAGTTATCAACAGGGTTATGGAGTGGAGGAATTTGACGGTTAATATGATGAAACATTTGAAACAGATATAAAATAATATTGTGGTAAGGTAATATAAGAAAATATTAAATATAACCAGACATTAAATGATAATATACATAATAAGGGGAAGACATATAAAATTTGTCTTAAAAATCTCCACCGACTGTATTTTTATATATCTACTTTTAATTTGTTTTTATTTCAGTTTCCATTAATTGCCTATTACTTTTTTGTAATTATTGTTTATTTATACTTTTCATTGTACATCTTATTTTTCTTTTCTTTAATTTACTTTGTTCATTTTTATATAAATTTTCACATTTTTTAAATCACTTTTAGTTATACCTTAGTTTATTTTTATTCCATGCTATCTATTCTCTTAGTTAGTTACATTATTTTAGTTGTTGGCATCTTTTTTAGCCCTAATGAAACCCTGCAAAGTGGGGCGAAATGTTGGCTCACAATAAATAGTTTAATTACTAAGAAATGAATAAATAAATAAAACTGGTTCCATCTTGAAAAAATCAAGCTTATATAAGTCCTCATCAAACAATTACTTTGGTACTCTGAAGGGCAAAACCAGTATTTTAAAAAAAATTCACATTAAAATTTTAATGATTATTGAGGAGTATTTTTCACCTTATATTAATTATAACTTTCACTTTGAAACAAAACATGAAAAAATTTAACTTGGTACAGGTTCATATCTCTTGTAAAAAATATTTCTTTGCTTTTAAGAATGATAATTATTATAATGATCAAAAGTTATTACTAACTTGAACCCCATTCGGAAAAAAATCCTAAAACTGTCAACGGATAGAATTGTAAAAAAAATTCTGCAAAGTACACTGCTTCCACATCAGTTTTATTATTTTTTTTATCCCTGTTCTATTTCCTTAAAAGTGCATTCCCTAGAGATGAACCTGTTTCAGCAGATATTTATTGATATTTCAAACTTTACAGTTGGTCATTTAATAATAAAATATGTGGAACAAGCCGTTTTTTGAAATAGATGCATGAAGTTTCTGTTACACTGTAGCCATGAGTCAACACT